>NC_084826.1:31160057-31460057 GCF_958449725.1 Rosa rugosa
GAACGCGGCTGAAAACACAGAAGATTTAATGAAGTTAAGCCAACTACCTATTTTATCCTCGTCCTTTTCTAATCGATCGAAATACAACAGAGCCAACAATAAGCATACATCCACAACCCATTCCATTTCTGCACCGAGCAAAACAGTCTCAATACACATGGAGTATGAGAATGAAATTTACCTTTACTGTGTTAATAACGATTATTGCTACTGTGTGTAGCTTCGAACACGATCACTGAACAAGATGTTTTCTAAATTCGAAGCCAACACCCTGCTACCCTCCAATTCCACTCGGGTTTGCACTCCACTACATAGATTCTGAAATTGAGCGCTACCAAGCCCGATTTCTTGCTCTAGGATGATCATCAACATCGAAATCAAACCACGAAGCCCAGAAAACTGCCATGCACAGTGAGCTCCGTCGGCACCTAAAACAACCAAAAATCCCATTCGATCATAACTCATGCGAAATCAAAAATTAGGTGTACTATCGTGTAGAGCGTGAAGAGAAGATCAATTTCTATACCTCAAGCATCGACAACGGTGACCGGAGTCGCCGGAAAAGCTTCAAGCTTCCAAGCTTCGAATCTCTCTCAGATCCTTGCATGGACGATCCATCACCATAGACGTGTCAGCGCTGAGAATAGGAGTCGAACGCCGGTGGTGCGCCGCCAGGATATGGCCGGACGGAGAAGTTCCAGCCGGATCTCGTTTTCGGGTCGTCGGGTCGCGTTGCGGGTCAGAGGCTCTGATCCCTTCCCCAGCCTTCTAGATCGATCTGATCTGGTCCATCCCCTTTTAAACAACATCTAACGGCTAAGATCAGTCGGTGGAGAAAGTGAACGGCTTAGATCGCTCCTCTTGATTTTCTATTTTCCTTTAATAATTTCTTTAATCCCCAAAACTTCCAAAATTCGTAAAAATTAGCTCAGGTATCTGAAAAATTCTCCGAAAATTCTCACTGACTCGTTGTGTTGTGTACGTTACTCTCAAACCCTTAAATCAAGAATTTCTCCAGGTGAAAAATTCTGAAAAATATTTCCGAGCACCATAATTTTCGAGATCGTAAATAAATAATTATCAAATGATCCCAATTAAGCTCGATAAATTTTCCGGGGCTCACATGTCTTGTTCTATCGAAAGATTGGGTCTAGTGCAAGTTGTGGGAGTTGTGGTTTCAGGGAAGAGACTGCTATTCATTGTTTGTGGGACTGTAAAGTAGCTACTGATGTGTGGAAAAATACTTTCTTGGTGGATGTCTGCAAAGTCTGGAAATAATGAAATTTCATGGAGCTCTTTAATCTTGTTGCAACTGTTGCTAAAGATTGGGAGCTAGAATGGTTTGCAATGATTGCTAGGTTTTTATGGCAAAATAGAAATTGCAGAGTTCATGGGAAGAATGTCTCACAAGCCCTTGAGTTAATTAACAAGGTTGCTGCTTCGTTTGATTTTAATAGTACAGTACAAAAAGGAGATGATGAGATGAGTAATGTGCCTAGTGTATTAACATGTATGACCATTCTGGTAATTATACCCAGCCAAAGCACTTTTGTCTTGCAACTTACCAAACACTTAGAAATTGCTTTTTGTTCTCACAACACTTTTAAAAACAGTTTACCAAACAGTCAGCTGCTTCTTCTCACAGCAAGTTGGGAAGTGCTTCCTCTCACAGCAAGTTCGGAAGTGCTTCCTCTCACAGCACAGCAATCCCAAACTAAGCCTTAGTCTCTTCTATGTGTTAACGGCACACAAAGCCCGAGGCAAGGAACCAGTAGCAGCAAGCCCTGTCAGCAAATAGAGAAAGAAAAAAAGTAAGTGCAAGGCCGCGGTTATCTCAATTATTAATGAAGAAATGAGTAAAGACAAAAGCACATTAATTACTTGATGTTCTTCTGCAATACCAAGGGCAAAAGGCAACGAAGTAAGGAAGTTGAGAGTTGGCAGCCGAGTCTAGAGTCACTATTATTGAAGAAGACAGGTTTGAAAAGCAAGTTCGAGGAGACCTTTATTTATATTGAAAGGCTAGAGTTCCTTACGCAAGGAGTTTCCTAGTTGAGACTAGGAAAATATGGAGGGAATCCAAAATTCCTTGCTATATATGGCGCCAATTTGTGTGATGCTTTATATTAAGGGATCGGCTACAGTACATTAATGTACCGATACATCAAGTAGACTAGTTCAATACAGAGGTAGACTAGCTCAGTACATGGGTAGACATGCATGGAGTTAGTCTACCCTTGTACCGAGCTAGTCTATCTCTGTATTGAACCTAGTCTACTTGATGTATCGATACATTAATGTACTGAAGTATTTTCCTTATATTAATTGCTGAAATCTTGTGAATAAACATCTTATTCGGGAAAAAAAATAAAGGATTCATTCCATAAATATTTAACAAATATACTTCTATATTATGGGCTTCGTTTACCTGCCCATTTGGAGTCCTTAACATATTTGTGAAATTAAATCAAGACTTCAAGAGAATCTCTACAAAATTAAATCAAGATTTCGGGAGAATCTCTACAAAATTAAACCAAGACTTCAAGAGAATCTCTACTCAATTAAATCAAGATTTCGGGAGAATTTCTACAAGATTAAATCACGATTTCAAGGGAATCTCTACAACTTTGGGGTTCTAGAAGTTGGCTACGGTGAAGCAAAGCGCCGTGTCAACTTCAAGTCAAATTCATACTTCAAGTCACACCTCCAACGTGGAACGACGTGTTTACGGCGCACCTTGAAGTGGGGGCATTTGTAGACACCAAAAATTTATTGACAATAAATTTCATTAAATAATCCAGTCAACACTTGAAATTATGACCAACCAAATTTAGTTGGCATGCGGGTCCCACAAAATGTATGCGTGGCTCCTGAGTCAGCAAAACTATGTGGACTTCGAGAATGACACATGGCGGCATACAAAAAGCCCGACAGCAATAAATAAATTTGTTCCGACTACATCAATTGATATTAAAGCAGATTAATCAATTGATTCTGAGTCAAATCAAGTATTAAATGTCGTCTGCTGATTAGATGTCAATTTATTTAATTTGATAATCAAGATGAAAATCAGCCATCAAATTAATTGGCTAAATTTCTTAATAGTCATGATTAAATCGATTAATTAAAGCTGATTGATTTGATTATGCTATTAATGAAATACATTAAAATCAGTCATCAAATTAATTGGCTAAATTCCTTAATGGTTGTGATTAAATCAATTAATTAAGGCTGATTGATTGAATTATGCTATTAAGGAAAATGCAATTAATTACGTGTCATCAAGGCATTCCAAATGAGAGAGACGCCGACACTATAAATACCCCTCTTAAATCAAGAGAAAGGACTTTCAGCAGAAAGAGAGAAAAATCACTCCCAAAGTTCAGAAGTCTTCAAGCGTGTGAAGAACCCTCAAGCTGCAAAATATATAGCCGGTTCGTCACCAACCTCAAGCCAAAGCATTCATTACGTGTCAATCCTCGTAGCCGTTATATGATTCAAGATCAAGCATCAATCGCCCTTGAGTCAAGCATACCATCGGAGATAGAATCAGAGGATTACCTAAAGATTGTAACTCGCACTTAAATTCTTAATAAAATTATTATTTTTTTGACACATGTCTGCATTCTATTTGTTTTCAGATTCCCGTGTTTACAATAGGTTCTGACGTTGAGGCGTCCCCTAACGATAACCATAATCCGGAAGATTCTCATGAGACGGATTTTGAGTGTTGATGATCAAAGGATTCGAATGTGCCAAAGTATCCTTCGAACCTGTGGGCCTCCCGCGCATCCTAGCTGCGGCCATGGCCTATAACGCCATAGTGTCACTCTCTTTGCGTTGGCGCCATGCCTACCTCCGTGTAGGGTGGCGCTACGTCCTCTCGTAGGGATGTCCTTCCTTGCAGGCATATTTGCAGCAGATGTGTGATCTTGTCACTTTAACAGGGATCGAGATGAGACATAGTGGGGACAAACCACGACAATTCCTGTCGTTCCTACTGAACATTCGTGTTCTTATCTCCCCTTAACGACGAGAAGACTGTCTCATCAAAGAGACGATCCGCAAGACATGCGGTAAAGAGATAGCCTAGCAAGGGCATTAAGTGGTGGACGATTGTTGGAGTTTCAAATCCAATGTAGTTGCCCATTCGTCTGTAAGGACCCATCGTAAAGCGCTGTGGCGGCGCAATTGGCACATAAATGGCACACTCAAATATGCTTAAGTACAATACTTGTACCCAATCACTAACTGTAACGCAGAGGTAGATTGAGTGGCGGTGGGTCGTAGACGAATTAGCATACCTGCATGCGATATTGCATCACCCTAAGCGGATATAAGGATATTGGTGCGCATTACCAAATTCCGAACTACCATCGTAGTCATTTCCGCGAGTCAATTTGGGTGTGTACATGAGAATATGATGTCCAACATCAGTCCCAATGCAATAATCATCGAAAGTCTTCAATGTAAACTCTCTAGCATTGTCAAGTCCAACTGACTGAATAGGATGATTCGGGGAGTGAGCCCGTTGTCTTATGATATGTGCTAGGAGTGTAGCATAAGCAGTGTTACAAGTGGACTATGGCACAACACGTGACCAGCGTGTTTGCTTGTCAACCAACATCATGAGATATTTAAACGTCCACAAGTTGGTTGAACTAGTCCCCAGAATCCTCACGGATTGTATGTAAGAACAGAATGAATATGGTCATATCCTTTGCATAGGACAGTCTCAATCCTAACTTTCCTAAGGAACAGGCTTTATAAAACGAGCGAGAGGCTTTAGAAGCAACCAATGAGGCAAAGTTGGTGATTGCAGCATCACCTAGGGCGCCATCACCATGATGGATGCCATCCATGGCATTATGGATAGGGAATGTGCCAACCCTAGGCTGGTGATGGACGGCGGCGGTGCCCTAGGTTGCGGCGGCAGTCATACTTAGTCCAGGAATCAACCTGTGATTCATGCTTCATTTCTCTCGGAAGAATTGATGTCCATGTGAAGTCTTTAGTAGACAGATCATCATATCATGACTAGGATGACCTATCCTGTCTTGACAAAGCCAATATGTGTTTAAATCCAAGAGATCTTCTCTCATAAATTTATTGGATTTAATAGCTCGAATAGTGGTGACATAAAATCCACTAGAGAGACACATAAACTTCTCTAAGATGCAATCATTAGAGGTATTGCAAAGGAACTCATTTTTTGTTCTCTACATGCGTTTTTGCATGAAATCTGTTGGCTATTCATAGGTGCGATTTGCCCTAGGAGCGTAGAGAGTTTCTGTGACAGTAATCAAGGTGTCATTTGGCAAGGGGAACTTGGGCTATTCCGTGTCCTTGAATTAACACTGATGGCCCAACTATCGTAGTCACAAAATAATATGCTCAGAATCAAAATGGAGTCATAATGAAAAGAACTCGAAATTTTATTCATAAGCCAACGGAGTACATTATTGTCTCTTAACCATTAGGAGAATCTAATCCAAATGCTAGCTAATGCAAAACAAAGGTAGTCGTTTGACTTCTTTCAGTAGCTCCAAAATAAATATGACAAGGTGAGTAGAGAGATGTCAGTGGAGCAAAGCTCGCTTAAGTACCACTTATCTCAAAACCTTCCTAGACATCATACTCATTTTGGATGAGCATATGTGAAGAAAAACTAAACCAATGGCATTTACTACAAAGTATATGGCATTTGCCTATTACATCTCTTGGAAAAATTGTTTGGACCCAAAATGAGCATTTTGGCCTGACAAGGCACGTCTTGGAGAAATTGAGCCAATGTCAGTGGCTCAAGCTATATATTGTCGACAAGCTCGAAATATATATTTAGAGGCTAAATAAAGCCTACTATGGAAGCATGGAAGCATGGAAGCATGAAAAGTCAACTTTAGCACATTTTCCTACTTCTGCTAGGAGAAACCGAGCTAAACAAGGAAAGAGGGGCGGCAGACTAACCAAATGAAATCTAAATGAGCTAAAACTTTCCAGATTAATTCTAGAAAGCCCAAGGATCATTTCTTATGAAGAGTGCCAGAGCTAGATTTGAGTGGAAGGCCTTCAAACAATCAGTCCAATTTTCTACAGAAGCAAAACTGGAAAACTGGACCTGTAAGAGGTCCAGCAGCATTTCCAGCCCAACCGCATGGAATAAAGCTTTGAAAATTTTTCAGGATGATCTACACTCATAGTGGAACATTTTTTATGAAGAAGTCGAAGGCTCATTCTGAAGGCTTGTTGGAGAAATAATTGAAGGAATAAAGGGGCAGAAACTGACCTAAAACCAGCTCAATATTCACATGTTCATGTTTCCTACCCACATGAAGAAAGCTAGCTAGATGCTTTTCTTTTTTCCCTTGGATATATTTTTCTACTACAATCTCTTTAATAGATCATCATCACTTCCATGTTTTTGCACCTTCATGCCTTGCTTTCATTTCATCATTTCTCTATCTTTTCCATATTTTACAAATCACTTTCATACTTCACTTTCACTATTTTTCTTCCACTCATCATTTCACTCTTCTTTTTCTTCCCTATATAAACACCTTCTCCTCTCATTCTAAAGGACACATTCACAGCACAACATCAAAACATCTCTAAGATGATCTAAGTTCTCTCTAGAGCAACCTCTCTAAGAGCAACTCCTCTCCTTCTCTTTCTCTTATCGGTGATCACACTCCTAGTCCTAGTCTTCTCAGAAGCCGACTTTCAGTGCCACCAAACCCTCTGTCAACGTGCTTCGGTCCTAGTCTCCTCGGGAGCCGACGGTAGTGCTGCGACCACAACGGTTACAGAACCAGCCAAGCAAGGGTAACGACCTAGCAACCCAGCCAAGCTAAAGTCACGCTTTAGCAAGATCTCAATACTTCACGGTGATTTCGCTCTGCTCAATCTGCAATATTGAGTATCGACTTGTGAACAAGAAGAAACTTCAGCAAAGTCCTCACCACGAGGCACAAAGAATCCCACGACGAGGTTGGTGCTCTCCTCGTCTACAATCGCTTGATAGAAGTCAGGTCAAGGGACACCCCCGACGACCGCACCCGAACGGTGCTGGCACGCCCGCGCAAGAAAAGAGACTGTTGACCAGCTGCAGCAAAATTGGAGCCAAACATTTTGGCACGCCCAGTGGGACCAGGTTAGAATTTCTTTTCTTTTCTTGAAGACATTCAACCACCGGGCTTCAAAACAAACATTTTGGCACGCCCAGTGGGACTACACTAGAGTCTTTTTGCATTTGTTCGCCATCATTGAGATGCTAGGGGAAAATCTTTACCAAAAGAAATTCCGAAAGTAAATAGATGGTCAATGTTGCCACCACTGGCGATACTGCCATTAATGATGAGTTTATGCCTATTCCCATCCCAGAGTGGGCAAGCATTGAGGAACAGCTGGCGATCATCATGGCCAACATCGAGAGGCATAAAGAAAAGCGAGCCAGGGACATGGCCAGTTTGATCGCAAAAACAAAGCAGAGGTTTCGCGATTGGGACCAACAAATTGAGCAGAACGCTCGATAAGCTAGAGAACAATTCCATAAGCCTTTCTTGAGCAGTGACAAACAGACCACTCAACATGCCGCGAACATCACATCTAAGTTCACAACCTTACGCGAGGAAGGTTCCAGCTTGGCTAATTCGCAGCAAGGCGAATTGGAACGTCAAAAACCTGCTCGCGAAGAGGTCATTTCTGAGACTAACTTGCCTATAGATGGCAATCAACCTAAGGGTCTCACTGGTGAGTCACAGCCTTACACAGAGGTTGTGCATGGAGAAGACGGTCCACAAGAATGTTTTTCTCACAATGAAATTGTCTCGGAACAAATATCTGATTACCCCACTGATCAAGCCAAATACGTGGCTACTGATCAGATGCATGGGGGGCAAGATATGACCCATGATCATCCCTTTGATCAAGAGAAGTTGGCAACAGTTGGCGACAAAGCCGATCTTGGGACACCGTCATCTCCCAAATTGCAATTAAAGATCATGCCTCGTCAACCAACAAAGTTACTTCGGGGGCAAGATTACCCCTCTCACGAGCCAAATTCCTCCAAATTCTTCAACGAGAAGTATCTTTGTTCTTTTCCTACAAGCTCTCACAGGAGGGATTTTTACCCTACAAATTTTGATACATCGGAGCTTGGAATGAAGCATAGATGGCCTCCCCCGTGGTCTTCTAGAGGTTAGCCAAACATGGTGATGCTAGCTTCTTTCTTTCTTTGCTTTTAATTTTCTGTTAATTTTTTCGTTTCTAGTTTTCTTTTCGTTAAAAAAAAAAAAAAAAAAAAAAAAGTTGAATTTGGTAAGGGGTTGTGAATCATAACGGAATAGGTGAAGTCTCTTTTGTTAATATTGGCCTAAACTCCTTATTGGTGCCTAGTTCAGGTCCTTTAAGGTTAAGGACGGCTTTTATTAACACTTGTTGAACTGTCTTCACACTTATGACCTTTCTCATCTTAGTAAGTATAGCCTATGTGAAATGGTGTCTAGAAAGGGGACAACGTTCATGACAGGTTCTTGAATCCAGAAGTGCGTGCAAATGGGCCTAAACCACTATGTGGGAGTAGCTCATGCCAAAATGGATTCTGCCTCTCTTGTTCGCCCTCCCCCACCTGGCCATTTCAGTAAGGTTGCCCAAAGGATTTGACAGAAAATTTGTGTCTAGGTGACTATACTTGGGCCGCATGTCTAAACCTTGATTCACATTGTCTTATTGAATTCAGCTACTTATTAAAAAAAAAAAAAAAAAAAAAAAATTAGTGCGATCCAAAAATTACTGAGGAGTCAAAACACTGAGGGATTATTTTATTAGCCAGTCTCTTCGCATGCATAAGCCTTCGTGGGAAATTCTAGTGTTCCTACACTCGCGAAGCCCATTCATGAAGGCTTGTTTTTGAGGCCCATAATCGTTTCTTCGCTTTGCCTATCAATACTAGGGGGGGCAACACTATACAATACTAAGCCCATTTAGCCTAAAGTTAAAAAAAAAAAAAAAAAAAAAAGGCAAATTTCGTTAACTTTGTTTTAGGTTTTATATTCATATTTCAGTTTTTGTTTATCTTTGTTCTTTATTTCGTTGGTTGTTTGTTTATTATTAGAGTCAAAATGAATTTTGGGTAAATATCTTCTTCATCGGGCGCATCCAATGGGATGTGATGTCTAAGGTCTAGTTTGGATACGAGAAGAGCTGACAAAGGGTCTCGTCCCCTGTCAATCAAGTGAGCTGAGCTCCGCCAAAATCGTTCCTCTCTTCACCTGGTCATGTTCCAAAGGAGTTACCGAAAGGAGAAGAGAAATATCCCTAAGTCCAAAACGTTTTTTCTTGTATGTTGCGTCACTTTATGTGTTGTACTTGTTTTTGTTTTGTTTTGAGTCTTAGGATGCCCTTTCAACTGTCTGTGAAGGGTTTCAATCTCCAAATTTATGGCTAAAATAAAAAATAAAATAAAATAAAAAAGTCATAAATACAACTCTTAGGGGGCAATTCTAAGTGTTCCTACACTCGCAAAGCTACTAAGCCGAGTCAGCGGCTCCAGAAACTTTTTCTAGCTTTGCCCTCGCAGGAAAGGCTGAGCTCAAGGGAAATGTGAGAGCCACCATCGTGACCGCCACCTCCATCGGAAGTAGTCTTCATGTTGCCAAAGATGTCCTCACCATGCATGGGGAACAGAGGAAGGGTTTCAATCTCCATGTTCATAGATCCATAACCACCATAGTTCCCCATCTGCCCGTTAAAAGCAATCACACCAGCTGAAGAAGCAGAAGCAGATGCAGAAGATCCGAAGTTAATATACTGATCCTCAGGTTTCCAATTGGTACCATTGTCATCACCAACAAGCCCTGATCTTTGCATGGGCACATGAACATCCGAAGTGGACCTCTTCTTCCGCTTCTCCCGAGCCCTTTGGTTCACGAACCAAAAATAGACGTTCTTGAACTCGATCTTGCCGTACCATTTCAGCTGGAGACAGATCCTCTGAATCTGCTCTATAGTTGGGGACCTAACTCCCTTATTGTAGAAAAGCTCCTTGAGGATTCTTATCTGATCTGTAGTGGGATTCCACCTGTTCTGCCCTCGCAGCATGTTAGCACTACTCCCGGCTGCTTTGTTGCTTCCTCCATCCTCGGTTGGTTGCTGGGTTTGTGGTTCCATTGGTGAAGGGTTGAGAGAATGCGAGAATTGAAGAATGGTGATGACAAGTAATTAAGAAAGATTGCTGTTAGAATTATTGGGAAGGACTGAAGATCTGTGAGAGAAGGACTGAAATTGACAGAGAGATGTTCGTAAAAAAGGAAGGGTATTGTTGAGGATCTGAAACTCAGAGGAAGGTTTTTTTGGCGTGAACGTTCCCATCCCCATAATGCACCTATTTATAGGAACAGGGCATGCAAATCTCCACCCTTGGACGGACAGTCTCGGAAAAGCATTTCCACCTGCTGGATGGTTAAAGAGTCAAACCGATGTCAGTAAAGCGTGATTAAAGTTGCCCTAAATCTCGGAAAAGAATGGATTATTGGCACGAGGGAACCGAACGGTTTTCGAGGAGGTAACTGTTCTATTCACGAGATTATTTTTTCACGACTGTGGTTTTTCAACAAGTGATTAGTGCCTTAAATCTCGGAAAAGAAGGAATTATTGGCGCTAAGAGTTTTGAGTTGGGAGCCAGCAAGTGGATCCAAAAGATACATATTTTCTCAAAACGTAACCCTCGTCGCAAGGCTCTTTTTGACGCTGAGCATATTTTAAAAGTTCATATTATTTTCAATATACAACTATGGGGGCCTATATTTGGGGCTTTGCGAGACACAATTATTGACTTCTCACGGATATTTGGATATCAGGATAAGAAAATATTATTATATTCATAAAGTGGCTTTGCGGCCAAAAGCAGTACATTCATTACAAAGCCAAAAGTGGCTAGAATACAAAACATGAATCTTCGGATATCTTCCAAGCCCCCTCAATTGGAAGCAGCTATGGAATCCAACGCCGGGTTGAGCCGCGCCATTATCTCCTGGAGGGGCAGAGAGTGAAGGAACCGAATATCAGCTTGAATCTCTGCACCCCCTCTAGCCTTGGTAACCACCATTAGCTGGACGTGAAGTACAGGAACAGCCATTCTGTAGCTTGAACCTATTCCTTCAAAGAGTCCATCCCTTCTCATCCCTCCAAGATTCTATCAAGAAGAGAAAGGGGGAGAAGGAGGTGAGAACCAAAGCCCCTTCCATCTGGAGGGCACAACACGGGCCGGGTCCAGAAGGAAGGAAGCAGAGGAGGAAAGACGAACCTCAATTTGGCTTCCCTCCCTTCCCCGATTTGCTCCAAGTGGGGGATCCTAATAAAGATGATCTCGCATGATCGTGGATCTCACACTCGGAGCCCCCTCGTGTTTCTAAACCAATCTGAAGCCTGGCATTATTGTTGCAAGATTCCAGAAAGGCGAAACAAGGGGTTGCCTAAGATTACGCCATAAGGCCTAACCCAGGCTTAAGATTACGCCATAAAGCCTAAAATTTAGAGGCTAAAGGTCATTTCATGAGGGGAAGATTTGTGAAGAAGGAGAAAGAGAAGCAAGCACTGAAAGGCCATTTCTTGAATGTTTTAGAAGATTTGTTGTGAGTATTCCCTGCCCAAAATACAACTATTTATAGGGACTTCAGGCAAATCTCCACCCTTGGACGGATGGTTAAAGAGTCAAACCGATGTCAGTAAACCGAGATTAGTGATTCCAAATCTCGGGAAAAAAAGGGACTAGTAGCATGTGAGGAGCGGTTTTTGAGGAGTTAGCTATTAAAAGAAGGGATTATTGGCATGTGAGGAGACCGACCGGTTTATGAGGGGGCCTACAAAGATTGGCCCGCAAAGCTCAATTTCAAACAAAGTTCCTCCACGTGGCGTTTCACCGCAATGGCACCAGCTTCGGTCTAAGTGGGTCGATCTCTGATACGGGCCAGGTTGCGGTCCATTTCTTCAGAAGCAGCCAAAGGTTCATCGAGTTGGGCTTCTTCTGCAACAATCGCATTCTCAACAGAGAGCCAGCGAACAAGGCAGATACTTGTTGCTATGCACATGGCGAAACTACCACCAAGGAAGAGAAGGATCCTCATTCGCGATCAAAAGCAGTCTCATTCGCATGGGGGGCACGCTAAAGTTATGATCTCCTACAACCTGCCCAAGTTTCGCCAGATCCATGGGGGGCAATAAAGTTGGCAAAGGAAGCGTCAGTTCATGACAAAGGCAATTCAGTAGTGGCATTCAAGCTTTATGGCCTATTTAGAGGCCTATATGGAAACAGTCAAGCCAATACAAGTGGCTTTGGAACAACGACTTTGAAGCAACGACATTATAAGAGTAGTGTTGATTCAAGACCTCTTTAGTCAAGACGAGGACCTTCGACTTCGAGGTCTGGGGGGCAATGTTTGGACCCAAAATGAACATTTTGGCCTGACAAGGCATGTGTTGGAGAAATTGAGCCAATGTCAGTGGCTCAAGCTATATATTGTCGACAAGCTCGAAATATATATTTAGAGGCTAAATAAAGCCTACTATGGAAGCATGGAAGCATGAAAAGTTAACTTTAGCACATTTTCCTACTTCGGCTAGGAGAAACCGAGCTAAACAAGGAAGGAGGGGCGGCAGACTAACCAAATGAAATCTAAATGAGCTAAAACTTTCCAGATTAATTCTAGAAAGCCCAAGGATCATTTCTTATGAAGAGTGCCAGAGCTAGATTTGAGTGGAAGGCCTTCAAACAATCAGTCCAGTTTTCTACAGAAGCAAAACTGGAAAACTGGAATTATCCGACACATGATCTTGAATTAGCTGCGGTAGTACTTGCACTTAAACTTTGGAGGCACTATTTATATGGAGCTCGATGTCAAATCTTTACGGACCACAAGAGTCTTCAATATTTACTTACACAAAAAGAGATAAATCTGAGGCAAAGAAGATGGTTGGAGTTGATTAAGGATTATGATTGTACGATCGAGTATCATCCGGGAAGGGCCAATGTGGTAGCTGACGCTCTTAGTAGGAAATCCTATCCTTCCCTGTTACCCTCCCCTTCCTTGTCACATTTGAGAACAGTCCGGGTTCCACTTCTTTATGAATTGCGAGCTACAGGAGTTAATTTGGAAGTGACTAATGAATCTGCAGCCTTAATAGCCAGTTTCCATGTGAGGCCAATCCTTATTGACAAAGTACGAGAGGCGCAACTGCATGATGAAGCTCTACAAGAATTGAGAGAGGCAGTAGAGAATGGAGCTAGAGAAGGCTACATTGTCAGAGGGGATGAAGCTTTGATGTTCGGGAATAGAATCTGTGTACCCGATCAGGATGATCTTAAACAGGAAATACTAGAGGAGGCTCATAGTTCTGCTTATGCCATGCATCCTGGCGGAACCAAAATGTATCGGACTCTTAAGGAATACTATTGGTGGCCTAACATGAAGAGGGAAATTGCAGCTTATGTAAGAAGATGTCTAGTGTGTCAACAAGTGAAAGCAGAAAGACAAAAGCCCTCAGGTTTATTACAGCCATTACCGATACCAGAATGGAAGTGGGAGCACATTACTATGGACTTCGTATCAGGGTTACCACGTAGTCGAAATGGTCATGATAGCATTTGGGTATTTGTGGACCGGCTTACTAAATCCGCACATTTCTTATCTGTCAGCAAGACTTATAAAATGGATAAATATGCAGAGTTATACATGAATGAGATAGTGAAACTCCACGGCACACCTGTCTCTATTACTTCTGATCGAGATCCCCGCTTCACTTCAAAGTTCTGGCGTGAGCTAATGGAGGCTTTGGGCACTCAGTCTCAGTTTAGTACCGCATTTCACCCGCAAACAGATGGACAGACGGAAAGGACCATTCAAACACTGGAAGACATGTTGAGAGCTTGTGTTTTGCAATTCAAGGGGAATTGGGATAATCATGTCGCATTGATAGAGTTTGCGTATAATAACAGTTATCACTCCAGCATTGGCATGGCTCCTTATGAAGCCCTTTATGGCAAACAATGTTGTACCCCTCTATGTTGGAATGAGGTAGGAGAAAGGAAACTTATTGGTCCAGAATTGGTACAAATTACGACTGAAAAGGTCAAAGTGATCAAGGAAAAACTTAAAACGGCTCAGAGTAGACAAAAGAGCTATGCAGATAACAGAAGGAAAGATTTGGAGTTTCAAGTTGGTGACTGGGTATTTTTGAAGCTATCTCCATGGAAGGGTATTGTAAGATTTGGGAAACGCGGAAAGCTTAGCCCTAGATACATCGGACCGTATGAGATCACGGAGCGGATTGGTGCAGTTGCTTATCGTTTAGCACTACCTCCAAGATTATCCAGAGTACATGATGTTTTCCATGTCTCCATGCTTCGCAAGTATGTTGCTGATCCCTCTCATGTTCTACAAGAGCAACCTATCCGATTGAGGGAAGACTTGACATATGAAGAAAAACCGGTTCAAATACTTGATAGGAGGGAGCAGATACTCAAGAACAAAACAATACCCTTGGTCAAAGTGCTTTGGAGTAATCATATGGTAGAAGATCGAAGCTACTTGAGAGCCAGAAGAGCAAATGAGAAAGCAGTATCCTCACCTATTTGCTAACAGGTATGTTAATTTCGAGGCCGAAATTTTCATAAGGGGGGGAGATTGTTACGTCCCGAACCTAGAATTAATGATTTACTCACTATTTGGACGGTAATTGTCGAATACTTTCAATTTTTACTTTTTATCGACATTTAGTGGCCCTAAAAGTTGACTTTTGTTCGGGTCAAAATTTGAGGAAATGTTCTTCATGAAAGTTGTAGGGGACGTTAAACCGAGCGCATGCATATGTGGTGCGTAAAAATTGGACTTAGTATGTGAAAGTTATGGCCGAAAATGTAAAAGTTACTGTTCATGGTAATTAATATATATATGGAAGTTACTGTTGGTAGATTTCCATTTTCGGAAATTCTACCTAGCTAGCTCGGTAACTCTCTCCTCTTCCTCCCATTCGGCCCGTTTTTCTTCCTTCGATTTCTTCCCCCTCCGGCCGACCCACGACGAAATCCGGGCATCCCCAAGCTCGTCTCCTTCCCCTTGACGCATCAGTGGTGGTATTTTGTGGAGATTTGGCCGGAGGAGCTCGATTTTAAGCTGGGAAGGTTACTGTAGCAACTTGTGGTTTTTGCCGATTTCCGGCGATTCCGGCCATCTCCGGTCACCAACCGGCGTCGAAGGTCGGGTTTTTGCTGGAGATCATTTCCCCTAAGGTCTTGCATTCCAATTTGCCGTGTAGAGGCCGAATCAACAACCTAGGGTTCTTGAATTTCTGGGTTATCTTCGCCGACCGAATTCGACCATTTCCAGGTAAAATTGGGATGTGTTATAGTTGAGAAAATTGATCAGTGGGTTGAGTTGTTGCTGTACATGGAATTTGGCAGCCGGTTGTGGAGGTTGGTACCGGCGCGTGGGTGCCACGCGCCTCCACTGTTGGTGGCGTGTGAGACGGTGTTTGGCCAGTCTTTAACTTCTGTTGTTGAGCTAAATAGTCAATTATACATTTAGTTTCATAGTTGCAGCTTTGGGATAGAATTGGAGAAGAGTGAGTATGGATTTCGATGTTTGTTCAAGGGTGGAAATTGTTAATTGAATTACAAGGAATCCATCCATCGGATTTCCTTGATTCTACCCTAAAGCCCATACATTAAGGGAATGACATTAGTGAAGAAGTTTGGGAGGTTTTGGGCATATAAAGACAATGTTAGGGTTTGGTTTTTGTTTATCGTAATTTAGTTTTCCATCCAGTAATTATGGGTTTACGAACGTTATTTTTGTTTGGACCTGAATTTAGCTACTCTCGCGTACGATCATGTTTAGAAGAAATGAGACTGAGTTGGCACCCAATCAAGACAAATAGTTTGCAGAGTCATACGACCGAGGAAAAAGTGTCGGTCGGTTACCCAGCTTGATCTGGGGTTTTAGGAACGGACGACCCAAAATCAGGGAGTTGGACCATGCGGCCATATATTTGGTTTAGTCCAGGTTCAAAAGGTCGGTTACTCATGTGGGCCGAAATGAAAATTAATGTTCGGCCAAGTTTAGGCAACAACATCGGATGAAGAGTCCTCACATGGAAGGAGTTCAAGTCAATCCGTGATTGTAATTGTGAAGATTTCGGATATCAACCAAGTCAGAGTTTTACGAAACGAATAAATCCTAAAAGGAAGGGGAATCCTACTTCAATTCCACGTCTTGGAGGACAAGTTAGCTAGGGTTTTTGACTTGTATATATAGCACATTGTAAATCATTGTAAAAGGTCCTGCACCACACAAACAAATCAGTATACAACTTTTACACAAACTTCTCTTACTATCTCATAGGTACTTTGCCTCGATTCAACTTTTATAACTTGTTCTAGTTTCTTATTTCAATTCAGTACTTTACATTCAAGCACCTTACTTTCTTGTTCTTTATTTATCCGCACTTTACTTTTCGCACTTAGAATCTTCGTCCGTTGATCTCTTTCGGCCAGTCCGGATTGGATCAATGCGATTTGCTGTTCACACACATATCATCTCACAACGCTTTGACAACCGAGTCCACTTCACCTTCGTCTTCACCGTGGTTTGCGAGTACCTACACCCAATAGATCTCTCGCTTGTCACCCGAACCTTTGAGTTTACTCAAGAAGTGAACGTGATAGAAGATCCCGGTCAGGATTGACGCCTAACCGAAGTCCTTGCAACAGAGGCATCAGAACCTAACGGCCGAGAGGGTTCCTTCCTCGGCCTACAATCATTTGAAAGAAGTCAGACACAAGCGCAAATCATATCTAAACCTCGCTTGGCCATTCGACCGCGAGTTGGCACGCCCGCGCTATTTCAGAAGGACGATTCAACCACAAGTCCCTCGGCCCTCATTTCGGCCGAGACGATTTTGAGGCAAACAATTTTGTACAGGACGTGAGGAGGATTCCCTCGAGGAGGGTTCGGATCGACGGCAGGCTTAGCCGTACACAGTGAGTGGACTTTTGTTTTCAAATAATGATGCATGCATTTATTTATTAAAGTATGCTCTATTTAATTGACATATTACATTTCGAGCTTATGATTTATTTTCGGAGATTGATTTCGCTTTACCCCACATAATTGCTTTCGATCGTGATTTGTTTCCGAAGTTGGTTATGATTTATAATCCTATTCGACGAATTATTATTTCCGATGTGATTTCCAGATTTATACTATTTATATTCGTCGATTTGAAATTTTATTTTCGAAATGAGTTTCGGTGGAGTAAATCTTCATGTTTATTTATCGATTTTCGATTTTGGCATTGGGAATGCCTCATTGACCATCTACTTATTCCTTTAGCGTGTGGGACACGCTGTTAATTTATACGACTCTACGAGAATTTCCGGGTACGGTTGGGAATCGTACCCTTGTTTTCTTTATTCATGGGACATGGGGAAGCCTTAAGGATTTATTGAATTTGAATGGTTTTTACCCACCATACCTGGGTCGCTATATTTTATTGCTAGCTAGCCTATTAGTACTCCTCCCTGCTTACTATGTGTTTGTGGGTGAGTAAGAGCAGAGCATGGGATGCTCCAGAGTGTGGGACACTCCGACCCGAGCCTGGGAGGCTCCCTTCTTTCGTATGGTGAAATTTCTTCCCCATATTTTATCGTTACTGACTAGCGGGGCTAGTCCGATTTCTTTTAACCAGCGGGGCTGGTACGTTTTTCATGAGTTTTTGAATTTAAAGAAATACATTTTTATAAACGTTGCATGCATCGAGATTTTATAAATATAAATCTGTGGAAAAGTATAAACTGTTCTTCTGTTATGCTTATTTATTTTGTCCACTCACGCTAACGTTTTTATGTACTTTCCCCCTGGGCCCTTTGGTTTCAATTGCCTAGATCGCAGCGTTGCTGACCGGCTTAGGAGTGGAGGCTAGCACCACATTTGCCATCTATCCTCAGTAGGTTATTTATTAACCTACTTTATGTATCATATTTCTAGTGTGTTCTATAGATTGCTCTGATTACCTTAAAAGGGTTGGATTTATACATTTGTATAATTATGAGTGTATGGGAGTTGTATAATATTGGAGGAAGTTGAAAGATTTGATTTGCTGGGTTGTAAATTATATAAGTGGATATGTTTGTGTAGTACGATGTTTATATTTGGAATTTGCGGATTGTTGCTAGGAAGCAGGGTGGCTTCAAGCATAGAAATTTATTATACTTAGAAGTGTTTTCAACAGGTTTAGGGTTGCCACTTTTAGGGGAAGTTCTGTCGAATTTTCCCGAAAGGTGGGCCCCGCAGGTCCATCTTGGAGTTAGGAGGGTAATTCCGGGGTGGGTCCTGACAGATTATAAGGACCAGAACGTCCAGAAGTATCCCTAAGATTAGGGTTTCGCTTTTGGCTCCCTCTCTTAGGGGCGCGACTATAATTGGATTCCGAAATATGCTCTGTTTCCACAGATCTCGAATTATAGTTCTTCACAAGGATGTTCTCATGCTTTTCAGCGAAATTCATAGCTCCAATGAGCTCATGAAACCTTGTGATCCGTCCTGCAGTAACATCGATTCGATAGTTATTAGCAACTATCAATGCAGAGACAGGGAAGGTAGAGAGAGTCTTCTCAATCAACATCGCATCTGTGATCTCTTTACCACAGAATTCCATTATGGATGTAATGCGAAGTGCTTCCGAGTTGTAGTCAAGAACTGACTTGAAATCACAGAAGCGGAGGCTATGCCATCACACTTCTATGTCAGGAAGCAGGGAGTCACGGACGTTGCCAAATTGTAATGCCCCGTACCTTAAAATTTTTACTAGTTACATTGTTACCGTTATTGACCGAGAAGTTGACTTTTTCTTTTGTCCGTTGAGTTAAGAAAATTCTTTGAGAATGTCGTAGTATACGAAAAATCGAGTTTATGGACACGTAGTTTGTTTAAATCGGAGTTATATAGAGAAATTTGTGACCAAAAGGGGGAAGTTACTATTCATAGTTGTTGTTTTAAATAAATTTCCATTTTGGGAAAGAGGAGAGAGAAGTCAAAGCAGCTTCAAATCGGGACAGACCTGACCCCCCTCCTATTTTCTTCTCCTTTTCGCCGTTTCTGGTTTTCCGGTGATTTCGTCTCCGTCCGGCCACCTCAGGACGTACCGCTTGGCATGGAATGATCCTCTCCTCCTCCTCTCCCTATCCATGTAAGTTTTTCACCTTGGGTAGCTTTGATTTTGGAAATTCGAAGAGAAATTCCCAGAAATGGGAAATCGGAGATTTGATTCGATCTCCGGTTTTCCGGTGGTTTCCGGCCGGATTTCTTTGGGGTTTTGGGTGCTGGGGTGATGCTAACCTTCATCCCTAACCTCTTGCAGCTTCTCACGGCCGATGGAGGAAGAATTGAAGGTGTTTGAGAACGTGAACATTGGCATGAACAGTAACTAACGAATTCTTGGTTTTTGTTTTGATTTTTCCGGCCAAATCGTTGGGAATTGTTGGTTGATGCAGGTATAGAAATTGTTGGGTGTGTTGTGGAGATGATTTTGAGCTTGTTAGGTTGGCCGGATTTGGGGGTTGGTGTGGTGGCATGTGAAGCCACGTGTCGCTGCTGCTGGTGGTGGTGAGGAGGCTCGGTCAGTCCCTCCAAAACCCATTAATTTAATCTTTGAGTTATGTTTTAGACTTGAGGTTGTTTGGGTATTGAAATTGCTTGAAAATTTGATGTTGGACATGGTTTATAAATTTTATGGTTTAAATCTCTTCGTTAAATGCTAATGGTGATAATTCGGTATTGAATTATTTTGTTGAGAAATTGGAGATGGGATTGTGGATTGAAAAGGAAAAATTAAGAGAGAATTTGGAGAGTTCGGAAAGGGAATTTTTTTTTATAATTTGGTGGTTAATTATGGTTAAGGAATTGAAATTAAATTGGCTAAGTTATCGAAACAATCTTTGTGAAGATTAAAGATTAAGCAAGGGTGTTGAATCGTTAAGGGGAAATTCCATATTCGGGAATTTAAAATCCTAAATTGAAGAGTGGGATTTTTTAGAAGAATTTATGAGTAAACAATATTAATTTTTGAGGGATTAAGCTTTGTTTCTTAGACTAATTCCTTATTGAGGTTAATTATATCCTGCCAATTATTACAGGACGTACTGAGCCCTCGAGCGAGGAGGACATGGGCAGGCAGCAGGATTAGCTGCGAGACTCACCTGTGAGTGGACTTTTATTTTGTTTAAATGATGCATTCAGCATGGCATTAAATTTATAACTTGATTATTGTTTGGATAAACGTGGTTTTCGTGGAAAGAAAAGAGTTTAAAGAAACGAGTTGGCAAGGAGGCTATTTTTCGGCGCATGCGTACATTACCTAGTCGGCAGTCCCCTCTAGGTAATGGTCTGGTCGGCAGTCCCCTCCGGTAAGTCATCTGGTAGGCAAGTCCCCTCTAATCACCGCCTTCTATATTCCGGTCGGCAGTCCCCTCCGATGCGTCATCTGGGCGGCAGTCCCTTCCAGATGGCATGAGATGACTAGACAGTAGTCCTCTCTAGTCATCGAACGATTTTTTCATGAAAGGATGGTTTTCAAAGAAATGAGTTGGAATTGTTTTATAAATCTCGCTGCATGTCGGATTTTATTAACTACAAAACGGGAAAGCATTCAAGTATTGGTTTCATAACTTATTTTAGTTTTGTCCACTCACTCTAACGGTTTTTAAATGTTTTCCCCTGGGCCCTTCGGTTTCAAATGCCCAGATTTCAGATTTGCCGAGATCGCGTCCAGGAACTCGGGGCATAGGAATCAGCGCTTCGGTTTTGACTGTAGGTTATTACTTAACCTACCTTGTATGATATCGGCTTAATTATGTAGAGCTGCTCTGATAACCATTTCAATTTGGAGAATGTTAATGCTTGAGAATCTATTATCGTATTGAAGTTAAGGTGGCATTTGTACTTTCGGAATGTAATATATACACTTGGAATGTAAATCTTGGAATGTATTTATGAGTGTGAATTTAGTTAAGCATGTCCAGGTTTGAAATTTTTGGGTAGCCCATTTTAGAGGAGGTTCTGCCGATTTTTCGGTAGGATTTTACCTAACGTGGGCCCCACAGGCTCATATCAGGGTTTCGGGGTGAAACTTGGGTCGGGTTCTGTCACAAATCTTTCTTCGAATGAGACCCACAGCCTTCTGGGGTCTTCTTCATTCATACACTCGTACTGGAGTGAATCATCCATATGACGAGTCATTAGAATGATGGCTTTCACCTTATTTGCCTCTAAGGCTGCTCTATTTGTTTCCAAAGCTTGAGCTTGCTCAACAGTTAGCACGTCCTGACTATGCTCGAGAATCATATCCAGGATTTCATCGGCCTTGAGATGCTGGCGGACATCACGAACCCACCTGTGATATCCAGAGCCAGTTGTTCCCAATGGAGCAAAGTCCAATTTGTTTAGGTTACTCATCCTGAAAGAGAACAAGAAAAAGGGTTAGTTTTGAAGAGGAAAAAGCTACTACGAAAACATGTAAATTAGGAATTTTTGAGCATAATCGCTTCCAAGAAATTAGGAATTTCTGAGCGTAATCGCTTCCAAGAAATTTAATTCCAAGAGGTATTGGATTAGATCGAAACAATGACGTAAGTGGTCGCTCATAAATTCTCTACAAACTCTAAGGGGGGTGTATTCAATTAGGAGTTTATAGGATTGTTTTGTATTTTAAGAGTCCTTTAAAATCTTGTGGTATTCAATCAAGATTTTAAAAAGTCCTTTAAAATCCTGTGGTATTCAATCAAGATTTTAAAAAGTCCTTTTAAATCTGATGGTATTCAAAAGCCCAACGATTTTGAAAGATTTTATTAGATGCTTGATTTTGTAGGATTCTAGGGTGCTTGGTATAAATACCAAACCCTATCAGAAATCCACCCTCTAGACGTGAGATTTTAACGCCTTTTTTTTTTTTTCCTCTCGCACTCTGAAGATGAAAAGACGTCAAAGAGAGAAGAAGATCTGACCTGAGAAGACGAACTGACCTGGAGCTGACCTCAACCTGTGAATCTTGTGGAAATCATCACTTGTTAAAAATGTATTTTTGATACGCATGTTCAATGTTGATTGCAATGATTTTGGTTATTAATTTGATCAGGTTAGAACGTTTATGCAGACATATTATTCTTCTTTTTGACATTGAAATTAAGGACGTTTTTATTTGATTTGCTCAAGGATTTCATGTACCTAGATTGCGTATTATGTGTTGGATTCTGCATATTTGGTTTGATATTATACTTGCCTTCTTTTGGGGCTTTTTCTTTTTTAGGCTGAAATTTATGTTTGGTTTTGTATTAGACTATTGAGCTTATAGAAAGAGTGATGTCCTCATTAGAAACTAATAAAGTTATCCTTATTTATACCAATGAGAATGACAAGGGTTAGTTTGCATCCAAAAATATGTTGTTGCTGTTGAAAACAATACAGATCTTGTTTTTGTGATCGGGTGCACACAAATGAGGTGGTCAACTGTTGGCGCATACACTCGGTAGCTTTAGAATTATGCCATTTAAATCCATATATATATATATATATATATATATATATATATAGATATAGAATTATGCCATTTAAAATATAAGATTAATTTCAATTTACCGCCCTGAGGTTTGGGGGTGTCATCATGTCACCTCTTCTATTTTCAATTTTGAATTTTTACCCCCCAAACTTTCCAATTTCAATAAGCTGTGTCCAATTTCTACTATTCCGTCCAAATTGGACGTTAACTCTGACGATCGGACCCACTTTGAGGTTAAAATGGTCATTTCAAGACAAAAAAAACTATAAAAAAAATAATAATAAATTCTATTTTTTTGTTTTTTTTTTCTTCTGTTTCTTTGTTTTATTTATTTTTTTTTTCAACCTATACACCACAAGTTATAATAGGTTTATAAAAACAAAAAGATACTCTAGGAGGCTAGGTGGTTGAAAGCCGCTCGCTGGTCTACGATATTTGTGATATATCTCTGATAAAGTGAAGAATTTTAGGATATATCCCCAATAAAGTGAAGAAATATCTGTAAAAAAATGATTTTACACTTTATCTGTAAATATTTGTAAAAAATGATTTTACACTTTATCTGTAAATATCTGTAAAAAATGATTTTACACAGATATTTCTTCACTTTATTGGGGATATATCCTAAAATTCTTTACTTTATCGGGGATATATCCTAAAATTCTTTACTTTATCGGAGATATATCACAAATATCGTAGACCAGCAAGCGGCTTTCAACCACCTAGAGTATCTTTTTGTTTTTATAAACCTATTATAACTCGTGGTGTATAGGTTGAAGACAAAACTAAAAAAAAAAAAAAAAACGAAGAAACATAAATTTTTTTTTTATAGTTTTTTTTTTGTCTTGAAATGACCATTTTAACCCTCAAAGTGGGTCCGATCGTCAGAGTTAACGTCCACCAATTTGGACGGAATAGTAGAAATTGGACATGGCTGATTGAAATTGGAAAGTTTGGGGGGTAAAAATTCAAAATTGAGAATAGAGGGGGGTGACATGATGACACCCCCAAACCTCAGGGGGATAAACTGAAATTAATCCTGAAATATATATATATATATATATATATATATATATATATATATATATAAAATTTGAAACAGCTATGCACTAAATATGCATTTCTCCTATTTTAATTAAAAACAGTATTGAAGATGATACTGAACACTTGATAAATATAAAAGATAGACACCTGAATTACATTAAGAAAGTGCAAGAAATATAATAATGAAGTAAGGGTGTCTTACTGTTAGCCAAATAGCTACCCTCAAGTATAAGGGGTATAAGTAATATTATATGAATTTAAGAAAGGTTGTCGAACCCACGAGGATTGGATTCCTTTCACTAGCTAGGGTGTTAACCTAAGGAGAGCTAGAATATGCAAATGTACAATCACAAACCTAAATTCACAAGGAAATCTAGGCTCATGGTGAGTATGTGCATTGTGATGATAGTTAAATTGTTTGTTGGATAGAGTGGTGAACCAAATTAAAATAAATGCTCAAATGTAAACTAAACTACTCTAAACTAAACTAGTAATATAATGGATAAAGTTAGGGGTTAGATTGTCTACCACTAACCTCCCTTGCAAGTATTGAAGTTCAAATACAAGTGATGCTATTCTATTTTCCCAATTACCCTCTTTACATCCGGATAAGACTACAAAGGTTTAAACTCCTTTAATGGTATCAATTCCAACCGGATATGTCTAGAATTAACTACCTAAGAACAAATCCTATTACCGGTTAAGTCTCAATTCATTGTTCCTAGATGCATAAAGCTTTGAGTTTAGATAATCATGCAAGCAAACCAATCTTAGATCTAGGTGATTTTAACTCACAACCTTCACATGCACATAGAGGATGCTATCATGCTATCAATGCTCAAGGTTAACTACTCCCTAAACACTTTTTCATGAGATGACAAACACAACACATCCAAAGTAGTTAAGTTTGAATGAATGCATTCACTTCTTGAATTAGCATATGAAGATGAAAATCACAAATAACATCAAACGTCAATTAAAACATCAATTCATACAAGTTTGGCTAGGGCTTTCAACCCTAGCCCTAACAAAGTAACTACTCACTCATAATCATACAAATTAGCATCAAATCTATAAAGTACATCAAGGTAAATCAAAGAGTTAAGGAAAGAATGAACTAGTTGAAGCTTGACAAATCAATGGCTAGCTCCTCATTTGTTTTCCTCTTTCAATGCTCCTTGAATCCTCCTTGATGGTGGAATTGATGGATGATAAACTTCTTGACGGTGATGATGAATGAAATGGTGATGATGAATGAAATGGTGATGAAGATATGATGCTCCTTTGGCCAACTTTTAATTTAGTGGTAGTGATGGAGGTTGAGGAGTATGGATATTATAGGTTTGGATTTTGGGATGTGGAGATGGAGGTTTTGTGAAGGAGATGAAGAGAGAAAGAAGATGTAATGGGGTGGAATGGGTCATGCCTTAAGAGTGTGATGAAGGGATGCTTATATAGAGAAGAGAGAGAGGAGTAAAATGATGAATGGAAGCAAAAGGAGCAGCTCAAGCATTGTAAGAAGCATGGAGATGGAGTATGAGAGTGGTAATAGATCCTAAAAACAAGGGAAAATGGTATGGAAGAGATGGAGTAAAAAGAGGGAAGTAATGATGAGCTATGAGAGTGTAGAGTAGAAAAGATGGCTAAGGGAGAAGAGAGGAGCAGCTAGCTCTCTTTATTATGCATGGGAAGCATGAAAATGAAGAGTGTTGGAGTGGCATTGTGACAGGTCCCACCCCAGATTTCACCCTGAAATCCGAAGTGGCCCTGCGGGGCCCACCTTAGAAGAAATTCTTCCAAAAATTTGGTAGAACTTCCCCTAAAATGGACAACCCAAAACCTGTAGAAAGAAAATTTACACTTCTAAATCACCCATCCTTATTCTCCTGGAGCTACTCTGCTCCCCAAATCACAACATCATCAAACTCAAATGACACAACACGCAACTTGAATAACATTAATCTCACCGGTAATCAGAGCAATTCTAAAAGAAATGGTAGATAAGGAAGACCTAATTCAAAGGAAAACGCGGAAGCCATGCTGTTGACTATGCCTCAACTCCATGTACGTCCGACCTCAACTAATTTCGCCTGCAAACTGGGCATCTGAAACCGAAGGGCCCAGGGGAAAGTAATTGAAAAACACGTCAACGTGAGTGGACAAAAATAAATAACTAAATATATAATTTAAAAGAAATGAAATTGTATTACTTTCCCACAGATTAAATTCGTAAAACTTCGATGCATGCAACGTTTATAAAACGTATGTCTTTAACACTCGGAGTCTCGTGAAAACATACCAGCCCCCGCTGGTTAAGAGAATCGGACTAGCCCCGCTAGTCAAGTAACAAATAAAGGATATGGGGAAGAGATGTCACCATACGGGTAAAGGAACCTCTAACCTCAACTGCCACCCACACATAGATTGTGTGAGGAGGAGACTAATGACCTCGACTACCACTCACGTGAGGAGGAGAATAATCTACCTCGACTGCCACCCACAAACACAAAGTAAGTGAGGAGGAGAACTAGTAATTAGACCCCGGTATGGTGAAGAAAACATTCAAAAATCCCGAAAAATTCAAAAGACTTCCCCAATCTCTCACGAGAAAAATAACCATTCCAATGACGTGGCCCCGCACGCCAAAATATTCTCAAATCCGTAACCAAATCTAGAAATTAGTACGAGCACAAATTCTTTCAGAAAATCCCATTTCCAAAAATATTCCAGAATATCTCAAAATTAGCTACTAAATATAAAATATAATCCGGAAATCATCTCAGTAAGATAAATCGTCGAAAAATCACGTAAATCATATTTCCAACATATAATCATATAATCCCAAAACCAATTCCGAATCTCTCTTGAAATCTCAAGAATTGATAATTAATGATAAAAGAAATTTCCGGAAATTATCACGGAATAATAATAAGGTAAATATCACATAAATCAAAATTCTCAAATCGAGCATAATGAATCTTAATTTCAAAAGTTCAAACCAATAAATTAATTAATAATCCAAACTAAAATAAAATGCTCGATAATTAAATTGATAAATCAATAAAATAAAAATTTGCTGAAATTAATTTGCATGCATCAATTAAAATCAAAAGTCCACTCACAGTACTATTTAGTCGTTCACGCGTACGAGTTCCTTCATCGAGCAATAGCTCGGTACGTCGCCCTGTACACAATTATTCGTACATAAATAATTACCGGACGGAAAATAATTTTACGATAATCAATAATTAAATCTCAAAACCCATAACCTCAACTTCTCCAATCCTCTTCCACATCCAACCAAACTTCACCAACACTGCCCACTCGTCGATTTCAGACTATATAACAATTATGGAGGAAATCCGACAATCGGATTCACGATTAACATTAACCGAAATCCAAATCTTTAGAAATTTATAACCGATTCATAACTCCACAAATCCTCACCAAACTTCATATATAAGCTCTATGATAATTATAGAATTTAACTAGCCAGAAAATGAAATTAAAAAGCTACCCTAGCCGCCGCTACCGCCGCCCACAGTGGTGGCGCCGCCGCCCCTGCCACCAACTCCGATGGCCACCAAAATTTGGCAGTAGCACCTTCTCAACACACCCATTAATTCTTTCAACTGTGACCAAGTTAGAAAATGAGCGGAAGTACCTCAACAATTAAGGGAAAGATTGAACCCGAACTGTGAATAGTAACCTCAAACTTCAAACCGTCGATTCTACCTCCACACTGCAAATCGTGGCTCAAGGCTAGGGGCAAAATGTTCCTTGGCAAAAACCGCACCTTCGATGCCGGTTTGGTGGCCGGAGACGGTCGGAATCGCCGGGAATCGACGAAACTTCCAAACTGCTACAGTGATATTCTTGGCTTCGATTCGTCATCTATGGTGAATGATAGGGTGAAAGGCATATATGGATAGAAACCTTATTTCAAGACGAAGAGATAGACACCAATTTCATGGCCATAGGTGGCCGGACGAGGCGGCGGTGACACCGGGAAGTTACATCGGCGAGAGAGGAAGAAAACTGGAAATTTTCGGGGCTTTCCCCAAATGGAAAGTCCAAATTTCTATTTATACACATAAATTCCACAAAATTACAAAACTGCCACTAATCTAAAACCCTTATAACTTCTTCGTTACAACTCCGATTTTTACGTACCACATATGCACGCGCTCGGTTTAACGTCCTCTACGACTTTCATGAAAAACATTTTCTCAAATTTTGACCCAAACAAAAGTCAACTTTTAGGGCCACTAAAAGTATCGAAACAAAGTAAAAGGTGAAAGTAGTTGTCGTTTACCGTCCAAATGACTAGTAAACGGGTAAATTGAGATACGGGACATCACACATTGGGTCACCCAAGTCAAGGTGACAAGCATGGGAGAGAAAGGATGCCTATTATCCAAAAGATAATCTGATAGATTAATCTTGCCATACTCTTGTAGGATTCTTCTAGGGCTCTCCTTGATAATTTCAGCATCATAGACCTTCCAAAAATGCACAAGAAATCCGCCCAAAGAAGGTTCTAGGCCAAACTGCCATGTTTTGACTTTGTTTTATGCTTCTGAAGCTTCCTTCAATTGAATCTCCAATGAGACTTCGGAATTGGCCTTCGACTTCTTCATACCAAATGTTCCTTCATGAGTGTAGATCATCCTGGTAAAATTTCAGAGCTTAATTCATCGTGGTTTGGCCGGAAATTCTGTCGGAATCAGTACATGTCCTGTTTTGCCGTTTATGTCTTTTATTCAGAAACTTGGACTGATCTTTTGAAGGGCTTCCACTCCGAAATAGCTCTTTCACTCTTCATAAGAAATTATCTTTAGGATGTCTAGAATGGATATGGAAAGTTTCAATTCATTTGAAGTTCGTTTGATCAGGCTGTCGCCCCTCATTCCTTGTCTAGCTCGCTTTCTCCTAGCCGAAGTATGAAAATGTGCTAAGGTTGACTTTTTAGTACATTTCCATGCTTCTCCATCATTTCCTAGCATGATAAGGAAAACATAATAAATATATATAAATAAACACAAAGGTTAAGCAAAAGTACAAGATTAGGGGAATAATGGAATTGGATTGGTCAACATTAAATTGGACTTTAGAACAAGTAATTTCCATGTTTTAGGGCACAAATATGTATATGAATTATGATCCAACACTTACTCGAAATGCAAGCGAGTTGTTCAATCTTCGCCATGCGTCATTGAGGAATGTGATTGAGAGGATATTTGGTATCTTTAAATCATGGTTCACAATTTTCAAAACCGCACCTCCATTCCCATATCAAACACAAGTAGAATTGGTGTTAGTTTGTGCAGGACTACACAACTTTCTTGGCAAAGAATGTCGTGAGGATGAATTTCCTGTTGAACCAGAAAATGATTCATCATCTCCATCCTATCTAGATATGGAAGATGAGAATCTTGAACTACTTTCTCAAAGTCTACAACGACAAAGAGCGGAGGCTAATGCTTGGAGGCTTACTATTGCTAAAGCTATGTGGGAAGATAGACCGCGAAATGATGATGATAATGGAAGTCAAGAGAATAACAATGATACTCAAGACAATGAGAATGAGAATAATGAGGAACATATGGATGACGGGGAACAAGAAGGTAATGATGATAATGAGGTTGGAATGGATGAGTATGCAGCTTTCTAATGTACATTTTTAATTGCCTTTGCATTTTTCATAATGTATTCCTTTGGTTGTCTTTACATTTTTCCTAATCTATTTTGACATACATAATTTATTGTTATTGAACTTTTTTTTTTCAAGTCATAAGAAGGAAAATTCTACAAAATGTTAACGTATGACATGCATACAATTGCCTTAAAAGTGGTAATTTGAGTCCTCAAAATAGTAATATTAGTCCTCAAAGTGGTAACATGAGTCCTTAAAGTGGTAAATTTTCTTAGTTACCACATGAGTTCTCAAAATAGTAATATTAGTCCTCAAAGTGGTAACATGAGTCCTTAAAGTGGTAAATTTTCTTAGTTTACCATATGAGTCCTCAAAATAGTAATATTAGTCCTCAAAGTGGTAACATGAGTTCTTAAAGTGGTAAAAATAGTTGATGTATGAGAAATGTTAACATACTATAGCTTTACCCAAATTATTGTATTATGTTTGTCCAAAAAATTATAGTATTCTATTATGTTCTTTATTCAATTATTGTTAGAAGGACAATCCATGCACTTATGAAATCCAAACAAATCTTGCTAATACAATACATTAAAATCTGTTTAAATCCGTGTGGAATTAAAACAATCCACGGATTTTGTAGAATCCACGAAAATCCACGGATTATAAAAATTCAATCAGAATCATTTAGAATCTGGATTGAATACACCCCCCTAAGTTTGGAGATCTCAACAAGCTCCAAACTTGGAGTGAGCACGAACCCCCACAGTTCGGCTTAATTAGGTCTCCCTTACGATGAAGAAAGGGGGGTAGAAGAAGGGAGTTTACAAGTGCCCGAGAAAAAGAAGAGAAATTGAATAAAAACTCAAAAAATGAGAACTTTTAGTAAAAAATACATTGAAATAGGTCGCAGGAAAATTTGGCCGGAAAAAATCTCACCAGAAAAGTCACCGGTCGCCGGAGCTGAAGTGGCAGTGGGGTCCGTGCTGACGTGGCAGTGAGGTCCGGTGCTGACGTGTCAGTGGGTCCCTGTGTTGACGTGTTATTGGGTCCCTGTGCTGACGTTGCTGTGGGCCACGATGCTGACGTTGCTTTGGGCCACGATGCTGACGTGGCAATGGGTCCTTGTGCAGACTTGGCAGTAGGCCTCTGAGCTTGGGCTTCTGGGCTGCCTTCTTTTCCTTTTTTTTTCTTTTTCTTTTCTTCTTCTGCCAATTTTTCTGCAGGCCAGTTCAGTAACTTCTAGACCGGTTTTTAGAGTTCTGTTTCCAATTCTTGGATCCTGGGATCGAGACGCTGCTGGTGGCAAAATTTGGTAGCAATCGGAGGTCTGGAAGGTGGTGAACTAGTGCAGGGATCCCTTTTTTTTCTTCTTGAAGGGCTAGTCCGATACTTCCAATGGCCGGTTAGGTGGTTTTCCGGCCGGTTCCGGTGGTTCTGCCGTCGGTTCTGGAATCCTGGGATTGAGGGCTTCAATATATGCGGCGGTGGTGGCTAGGGTTTCAGGGTTAGGGCTTTGTGCTGATAATATGTGTAAGGAAAACCAAAATTGGGAGAGAATTGAGTCGTACTTTCATTGACAATAGGGTCCTCTTTATATAGAGGACTACGAGACATAGAATCAGAGTTGTACAAGAAAAGATAATCCTACAATTAATCGGATATTTATGAATATCTCCGAGAATTTCTCTAATTCAAAACCCTATTACAACTAGGTCAAGTAACCTAGAGTTTGGGCCAAACACATATTCTGGATTTACTTGAATAAATGGGGTATTAGGGAAGAGTTCCTTAGAGTGTTTTGGATAGGGAGAATTAAAAAAACTTAATGGGGTAAGTGGGAAAAAAAAATCCCTAGAAATGGGGTAAATGGACAAAAACTTTTATTTTTTTAGATCTATATGAGTAGATCACCTCTGCAAATTTTCAGCCAAATTGATAACCATTAGGACATTCAAAATTGTGATTTACAATTATAAACATGAACGGTTCAGGTTAGACAGATTTGGTTCATCCATTGATTTAAACTAATTCGATACATAAATGATCATCAATTTGGCTGCAAATTTGCAAATTGGATCTATACATTAGGACGAAAAAACTAAACGGTCGAGATATCAAAATGCAATTGAAAAGTAGGTCCCAAAAGGGGTCCCTATATATATTGTAATATATATATATATATATATATATATATACAGAAAGGTTCGAAAGAGGACGTCCATGAAATAATAAAACTGCGGACGAACAGTTCTCAGCCGTTGATCGGTTTAAATGAAAACCAATGGCCCAGATGAGAAGCTTCCAATAACAATCACGTCAAATAGTCTTGCACTTCAAACCCAACTTTCACTCCCAACGATAAAACCAAAGTTTTCTCTAGTTCTCTAGCCAAAATCCATGTCTTCTCACAATTGACGCTTGAAACTCATCTCAAGTTGCACGATTATTGCAACCCAAGGTTTCTTTTTTTCCTCTTTCTCATGAAAATTGTAGTTCTCTTTTGGTCCCGACCTCCCTTGGAGTTTTCGCGCCAAAAATTGGAAACTTGGAAGCAGAGGAACACATCTGGAGTATGGGTTCTCTCTTTTTTCTGATTTGTTTGATTTCCAATTACAAAATTTAGGGTTTTACCATATTTGAGACTTTTCTTCTTTCTGTTTCTGGGTTTCTTCTTTCTTTCTTTTGTCGATGTTTTGGTGTTTTCATTGATTGTCTTATGTATCTTTTTTAGTTTTAGGCAGCAATGAAAAGCATTCATGGGTAATTTGCATATTGACATTGGTTGAATTTCTATCTTTTCTTTTCATCGGCATTGCTTACTGACAAAAGTAAGTTGGGTATATGTGTGCTTTTCAGTTTCAATTATATGGAGTTAGAGGATGATCAGGTTTATATTCCTCAAGTAAAGGCAGAGCTGATGCCTAAATTACACCAAGAGTTTGAAACAATAGATGATGTTGCTGCTTTCTACAATAGATATGCAAAAGAAGCAGGGTTTAGTATCAGAAGTCATTCTAGTGCAACCAACAAAGATAATATCCAACTTATGAGGAAGGAGTATGTCTGTTATAAGCAAGGAACTTCCAAAGTTGAAGGAGAAAAATGTAAGAGAGGATTACTAAAAGTGGGTTGTAAAGCAAGAATTGCAGCTGTGAGAAAGAAGGAGTCTGGAAGATATGCAATCTCTATATTTGTCGAGGGTCACAACCACCCATTAACAAGCCTGCCTAGAGTACATTTGTTGAGATCTCACCATCGTGTTTCAAAAGTTAACACAATTCTATCACAGCAACTAAGCTTGGTAAATGTTCAGAAACATACACAGTTTGAATTCTTTGGTGTTCAAGCAGGTGGCATTCAAAATATTGGTTGTACACAGCGTGATCTGTATAATTATGGAAGAACTTGTCGTGAAGAGAAGAAGGGGCATGATGGAAATCTATTGTACATGCATTTTCAGAATGAGAAAGAAAAAGATTCTTCTTTTGTCTATACAATGGAGTCAGATGAGGAAAACAAAGTAACAAGGTGCTTTTGGGCTAACTCAATTTCAAGACGAGCTTACAACTTTTATGGAGATGTGGTTATCTTTGATACTACATACAAAACAAATCGGTATGGAATGATTTTTGCACTATTCACTGGTGTTAATAATCATAGGCAGACAATCATCTTTGCTTGTGCATTCTTAAATGATGAGACAGCCGATTCTTTTGTTTGGTTATTCAAGGAACTTCTAAATGCTATGCCAGGAAATGCACCAAAAAATGCCCCCAAAATGATTATTACTGACCAAGATCCTGCTATGACTAAAGCCATTTCAGAAGCACTCCCACAAACATTTCATAGATATTGCAGTTGGCACATTCTAAATAAATTTTCTGAGAAGCTAGATGCGATTAAATATCGGGATTACTACCAAGAGTTTCATAGCTGCATATGGAATTCAAGTAGAAGAGAGGAGTTTGACTCAAGATGGATTGAAATTATTGAGAAGAGTGGGTTGAGTGATAACAAGTGGTTGGAGTTAATATATGAAATTTGTTCGTCATGGATACCAGCACATGTAAATCATGTTTTCTCAGCAGGAATGTCAAGTAGTCAAAGAGCAGAGAGTCAACATTCTTTCTTCAAGAATTATGTTTCTGATCAGAATTCGTTGGTGGAATTTATGGTTCAGTTTAAGAGAGGACTTCTTCACCAACGCCATTATGAGTTAGAGGAAGATCATATTAATATTGATGAGAAGCCAAAAACTGTCATGTCCCTTGACATAGAAGATCATATGGCTAAGGTTTATACACGTAAGCTATTTTATGAAGTTCAAGAACAGTTGAAAGAGAGCTTCAAATATAAACTAGAACTTCTAAGAGAAAATGTCACTCATTGCATGTTTAAGGTTATGCGAAAGAACATTGATACTTGTAAATATCGTGGACTGACTTACAAAAAAGCTTCTGATTTTGCATCATACAGTTGTAGAAAGTTTGAGAGTGAAGGGCTTCCATGTCGGCATGTTTTGACATATTTGATTAAAATCCAAGATGTTGATAAATTGAATATTCAGTACATCTTGAAGAGATGGACTAAAGCTGCAAGACAAAGTCTTGTGTTAGATTCTAATGGAATGGAGGTAAAAGATAACAAAGCTTTACTTGCAAGGAGGACTAAACTATTCCAGCATGCTATAGATGCAATTGATAAGGCAATGGTGAGTGATGAGGCTAGTCAGCTCTTTATGGAATGCTTGGATGCTTTCTTGGAGAATATTAAAACATTGATTGGTAATGAAAGTGGACAAAGTGCAGTAGTTTTGGAGACCAAGATTGATGCTATTCAGCAAATTTTTAATGAACCAAATCAAGTGAGGGCTAGAGGGTGTGGGAGAAGGTTGAAAAAAGGAAAAGAGAAGAGGAAAGTTAAGGTAAAGGAGAGTCAAGGTAGGCAATGCCATGGATGTGGACTATTTGGTCAGTCACATGACAAAAGAAATTGTCCAACACTTCATGGAAAGTAAGAATCTATAGTTAATTTTATTTGAGATTATTGTTTATGTCAACAATTTTATTGCTTGATATTTATCACTTTATTTTTGCTTATTTTTTGTTGACCTGCTATTAACAAAGATGGGGAGTCAAGTTCCACCAGTATGGATGAGGATGGTTGTTCATCAACAGGTGAATTCAATACATGTAATGGGTTCCAGACTTTTTTGTTTGATTGGTTAGTTGTTTTATTGTTATAGCTGACAGTCTATTAACATTTTGTTTTGTAGAATAATCTGTCAGATGCACCAGTTCACTACCAGCCAACATGCTCTCTGTGAATAGGCCAAATGGTAGTAGATTTTTGTAGGTAATGGTTTCAATTGTGAATGGTTAGTTGGATACTCAGAAGATTTTTGGAACATTGGTTAAAAATAGGCTCATTGAAATTTTGTACATGATCAGTCTTGTTTTGTTTTAAAATGCTAGGCTTAGTTATAAACTGATGTGGACTGATCTATTATCCTTGTTTGTGTAATGGTTCCAGAAAATATGATGCTAGCCTTAGTTATGAACTGATGTGGACTGATCATGTTTCATTTTGTTTGTGTAATGGTTCTAGAAAATATGATGTTTCATTTTGTGTAATGGTTCCAGAAAATGAATAAGGAACTATGGGATCAAAAGTGCAATTCTGTAGCTGTATGCAAATTTAGACTCGGGGACTAAAACAATCTTGTTTCCAATAAATGTCTGCTGATAGCAAAAATAACAAATTGCAGGAAAACAACAACCACAAGTCCACAACCAAGAAAGCTAACCTTTCTCCAGAATAGCACAAAGCTTTGTGTTCTGAGAAAATGCATAGACCAATGCACAAAACGACAACCACAACAAAGAAAGAAAAGTGCACCCAAATTAAAGCTAAACCTTTCTCAATGTGGTATAATACAACATTCATGTAGAAATTTCATTCTCAGAAAATGCACATTACATTGACAAAGTCTATACATTGATTTTGTAGAGCTAAAAGCTCACCTTACTACTAAAAGCATTACACAAATCTAGATAGAAATCGTCTTGCATCCAAAACCTGAAGAATCAAACACACTATAACTCGTCTTGTTCCAGATCTTTGGGGTTTTTTGGATTGTCCTTGATGACTTGTTTCTTGGAGAATGGAACATAGCTATCAGAAGGGTATTTTAACCAGTCAAACATGTTGGTGTACTTCTTTATAGCATCATCATTCTGACTCGTCTAAATAATCTCCAGTGTTATCTCTTATCTGTATACACTACAAAAAAGAATTGTATTAGCTTCACCAATTTGCGACGGCCTTCAATTGCCGTCGCCAATGCCTCCTCTTTTGCGACGGCAAAAACTGAGGGGTCGCGATTGTGCAAAATATTTGCGACGGTAACAACTACCGTCGCCACTGGGCGTGGCAAACCCAATGGTTTACTTCGGAAAGAGTTAGCCGTAGTAAAATAATATGCTTCCGATATGTTTGTTACAGGGGATTACGATCCCACCTAAATCTAAGTCGCTAACCCTAATCCCTCATTCCCTCAGCCTCTATTCGAGATTTCGACTGACCCTGACCCTCAGCCTCTCTTCGACTCACTCCCTCTGTCGACGGTTCGGCCTTATCTCTAAGCTAGCTCTAACCTCTCAGTCAGTCATCTCACTCCCTCAGCCACTCAGTCTCAGTCTTCCTATTCGTAATCTCGAACCGCTGAACCGCCGACCCACAGCTTTGCTTCGACCCACTGTAAGTAAACCTTCTCTCTATACTTCATTGTTGGGATGTTGGTCTCCGACCCATCGATCTCCAGTTAATAGATTTGATTATTTGAATGTTTTGATTGATTTTGAGTTGTGAATTGTAGAAGAGATCCATTATTTTATTTCAATTAAATGATTAACGGTACTTTCTGTTTTGATAGGGATTTTAGTATTTTACTCTTAATATGGCCACTGATGATTCGAGTCATTTGACAATGGAGAAAGAAATTGTTCCAGCTTCTGAAAAAGAAGGAAAAGATGGGTTTTAGTTTAGGATTCTTGGTCGGCATCTTTGGAGTTCTAATTCTCTCTCATGCCGCTTAATCAACTGTTCAGTGTAAGCCCCTAAACTCCCAATATATACAAATAGATATATGAAATTGAATTTCAGAACAATAATTGCTTTTTGATGTGATTAGAAAGAGAAGAAGAAAGATCCACGATCCAGAAAGAAAGAGAATGATCTTTTTTCACTTTGATCTTTTTGAATTTTTTTTTCTTTTCTGCAAGTTCTCTTATCTTATCTATCTTTCTCTCATGTGCCTGTATATGTCTGTATCTATATGTTATATCTGTGTTTTTTTTTTTTTTTTTTGAGAGGTTTTCTTTGTGGGCGTCTTTGCTGTGTTGGGTTTTTGTTGATTTTTCGAGCCTATCTGAGATTCCAGATCTGTGGTCAATCATGTGGCTTTTCTGTGGGTATGATTTGAATTAAGATTTGAAGATTAAGAAATAGCCATGTGATCCTCTTTTCTTTCTTTAATTTTTTGTTTTCGAATTTTGATATTAAATCTGAGTTAGAGGAGGAATGAATATCAGTACAGATCACCAGATTAGTTCAGTCAGATTGGTGGGTCATTATTCCTATGGACTCTGTACAGGCTTTTATTGCAATAGTTGACCCTATTGTTTCGTTGAAAGGAGATTTATCCTATTTGACTGTTTAAACCTTCTTTAAGTGAACTAAAGTGGAACCTTTACATTGTTTATAACATGTTGGTGGAGAATTTCCTGTGCTGTTCACAATTCAGATGGCATGTTAATAAAATAAATTGTTGATTGGAAACTGAGAATTCAATTGAATGGAAATGGGAATTCCGGGATTTTTTGTTTTTGCTTTCCAAAATAATATGACTAACTGACCCTTAGGCTACTTTTCCCTTTGATATCTGGTGCCTTACTGTTTAGGTGAAAGAAATAACTGACCAGATAAAAAGGTTAATTACTTGATCATGAAGGTCAAAGAAGTTTTTCTTTCTGGTATATATCAGATGAAAAAAAATCTGGGTTGACTGCTTTGTGGCTCACATATAAATTTTCAAAATATGTCATCTCATTTACAATAATTAGACCTTTTTTCCTTCTTCTGAAAATCTAATCGATGTTGGAAAAATGCAGGCTGGTCTTTAATCCTATAATCAAGAAGCTGAGAAAACCAAGACTTTTGCTACTCCCAAAGACAGAGGTTTGGACTGGAAACAAAGAGGAAAGGTTTGGTTTTTAATCTCCTTCACCTGTTTTGTTGTTTAGTAAATGGTCCTGCTTATGGCTTTGAATGGAAGATACTGGATTCATGATATTTGTTTTTTCTGTTTAATTATTTAATTTTCACATTCATTACATTAGCTTGGATGAAAAGAAATTTGATGTCAAACTTTGATTTTCGGACTAGGTTGAGAGAATTTGATTTAGCAACAAACTAAAGATTGTCCATTGATTAGATTGGTTTTGGTTGAGTCCAGCTTTCAATGAAGTCTTAATATTTTGAGCTTATATGCATGCATTTGCATAGTAACTTCAATAAAGGTGAACACTTTCATTTCATTTTGTGATGGTGGATTTTTGGAAGTGCTCCCATTCTGTTTGCCAAATGGTTACTGTCAACTATGTGTCTTTGCTTTATTTCGCTTAGATATTATAAAATTTTATTTATTTATTGATTATTGTTATCATTGGTTGACATTGAAAATTTGATTTGTAATTTTTTTGTGTAGTTGGGGATTGAACATTACGTATATTGAGGGAGTCACTACTAAAAAAAATTGCAATTGCTTCGCCTTTTTACTTCGGCAACAGTTGCCGTCGCAATTGAGACCCTATTGCTACGGAAAATCTTCCGTCGCGATTAAACTTTATCATTTGCGACGGAAAATGTTTGCCGTAGTAACTCTGCAATCAATTGCGACGAACTTTTCTCGTACGGTCGTAAACTTTTCTCTTACTCTTGGCGCTAACCCAATTATTTTCCCCCTGTTTTTACTTTTGGCCAAAGTTCCCACCAACAATACAGCCCTAATTCTTTATCCCTCTTTTTCCCAAACAACACCTCTCTCTCTCCCCCTCCCTCCCCAAGCTTTGTAGCTCCTCGAACTGGAACTTACCGCAGAGATCGACGAGGTCCGCACCGTAACCTACCGCCAACAGTGACGAGCTCCTCCGTCGACGTTAACGAGGTCTGCGCGCCGGAACATACCACCGAGACTGACGAGCTCCTCCTTTCCATCGAATAGCTCCTCCTTCACCAAATAAACTGTAACAACAGCTCTCTCACACCCCAGACACAACAAATCCAGATCAATATCTCTAGGAATCTAAGGTAAATCCCTTTGTTCTTTCCATTTGTCTCTTGTTGAATATTAATATTTATAGTCTTAGTTTAGTTTGAGATTGGGCTCTGTTAATTCAATTGGTTGTATATGAGAGGTCAATATTTAGATTGTGAGTTCAATTTTGATATGAAACTAATTGGGCACAAATTCAAATTTGAGCACCAGTGGCCAATCCTCCTGGATTATCTTCATGTTTAGTAAATAGATGGGTATCTTTCTCTTAGACATCGATACATTGACGAGTTTGAGGTTGAGCTTGATTTGATGGGGTCAGAACTTGACCTATACATTTGGGGTTTCTTCTTGCATGCAACTTAAATTAATGATGCATCAGATCGTAAATTTAAGTGTTCTTCTGGATTTTATAGGGCTACTGTATACTAATGGTATCTAAATTAACTAAAGGTCAGCAGTAGACTAAAATAATAGAGCTCAGAATAACTAAATAAACTTCTTTTGCAAGTATGCGTGCAGATTGAACGAGGTCTCATAGAATAACCTAGTTGCTCATTGTTAGATAGATATATGATTGAAAGTTAAAGTGCCATTTACAAGTGTTGACTGAATTATTTTGTGAGGAAGGCTGTAATCTTCTGTTCATATTTTGCAGGACCAGCCCAGAACTTCTGCTAAATCCTGTGAGAACCATCTTTACATAGTAAAAAAACATAGTTTTCTTATACCACCCTTCCTACTTTAATGGTTATGTTTGCAAAAGATGGTTTTTTTTTTTTTCATATATGTGGTTTCTACTGCCTTGTCTTGTGCAAGGACTGACATTCTTTTTTCTTTCCCACACTTAATCTAAATAAGCATATGTAAACTTTGTTGTATCAGTTTCAAAGTTTGGCAAAGATAGTTCCTATTCGTGCCTAAGCTTTATTAGCAATATCTTTACCATTTTTAGACAAATTCTCTGAGTAGGGATGAAGAATTTCAGAGTTAAACAGGCATATAAAAGGTGGAAGTTAGAGCTAATAAAGTGGAAACATCCTGAGCAGTTCCTCTCCATTTTTGTTTTAATATTGTTCTTGTGGAAACATACTTTTGAGTATTCATGCCATATAGTAGGAACAGCTTTTTTTGCTAGGTTCCGAAATGTAGTCTTCACCTGAAAAGTTAATCTATAGACTTCATAGTTTAAGCTACAGCTTACAGGAATTTAAAATTGTCAGTGAACACATAAAACTCGGAAATTCTGGAAAAAGAATTTTGTTACCTAGCTTGTTAAGGTTGTTTCTCCAGGAGTTTGACATCAGTCTTTTGTTCATGGAATTGCTATTACAGGTTTTGATATGTCAAAATGAGGCTGAAAAATGCTTAATTGAGACATCTATTAGTTCCCTTCGTATAAGCCTCAAGGTGAGTATCCATATTTGAATGGTTTTTAGTAATGTAAGTGAGAGTTGGAACTATGGCTTTCTGAGTTTGAAATTATTTAAATAAATCACTACTTTTGGTTGGATTTTTTTATTTCTTTCGTCTGCTCGTCTGAACAACCTAAAAACAACTGTATCTTTCCACTCAGTTGTTATAGACCTTTCTCAATAAACCTGTTTTATAGAGGGTTTATATTGGGGACATCTATATGTACTTATGCTTTCTGTGAACCTTATTGGTGGATAATTTCTGAAATTTCTATTCACATTTGATCCAACTAATTGGAACATTACTATTTTCAGTCTTCAAATAAAGTTTAATATGTGAATGATCGATGAAGTGGTCAAAAATAGTAAAGGTTATATAGTGATATGTAAAGTTCTAGCAAAATAATACACAGAACACACTATTTCCAATTATTAAACAATGTAGTTAAGGGAAGGGGCAGAAAGTGCACTCAATCTGACAACAATTCCATCTTCTCATTCATGGAATCAACAAGTTTTTAGTGTTAGTTTCCTTTAAGTGGAAACTTTGATTAGAGACTTGGAATATCAATTTTTCTGCAGCCTTATGTTTACAGTTTATTCCTCCTTTTAGAGAGGTTCTATAGTGTAATATAGTATCCTTTGTATACCAGAACCGTGTGGTAGGTTTCTTGTTTATGGAGGCAAGGTCCCAACTCTATTGGATGTAGATTAGGTACATTAGTTTAACGGTTCATGATCATTGAAAACGATGTCTTTACATTGCTGTACTTGGAACTTTGCATTCTTTTAAGTTACTACTTCTATTTAATGTAGGCATATAACATTACATTATCTTGCATTATACAGGAATAAGTCCTCTGATGTGCGAACTCTTTCTAAGAGAAAGATACATTGATTTCTAGATTGATGTATTATAATCTGCCATATGGCTAGTTGGTTCATGCTTACTCGATCACATTAGCATCTGCCATAATGTATTTTCTTATAATTATAACTCTGTTGAATTTTTTGTTTGTGCCCCAATGTGATTGGTCTTTGAAGTAGATGTTCTGGGTTTTGAATTTTCAGACTAGCAGGCCTAAAGATTGGGAGAAAGTCCCTGATCCTAAGAAGTATTTTGTCCAATTTTTTGGAACAGAAGAGATGTAAGTATATATTCTTTGATCATTTTAATGCCTATAAAGTGCAGTTTGTTAGTCATATGTATTACGTTCACTTTGAACTACCTGTTATACATGGGTCTCTTGACAAAACAAAAGACATTATGTATCTGAAAACTTAGGCCAGATATCACAGAATGGTTAAGAAACTTTGCATGGTGAGGCTTTACCCATAAATTGTTGTAAGATATTATCTCCGAATGTAAGGTAGATCGATCTGAGACAGTGTTAAAAGGACTTGGTTGTTTTGAATGTGGTATTCAGAGTCTAGTTTTCTATATGAACTGAACATAAATGCTCATAAAAATGACTAGAATAAAAAGCTTATTTTATTCAAAATTATATGGGAAAAATGTTTGGGTAGTAGCTTTTTATTCATTTGCGCTTCTCTAATGACAAGCAACACTCATATTTTATTTTCTGCAGCAGAGAACACCATCCATTAGTTGAAAAGGCAGCTCATTAGCAAGTCAGTAGTGAAGAATCTGGAGTTGATTTTGGCAATCCAAAGCCAAGAGCTTGATATTAGCAGGTTAGTACTTCATCCTCATTTTTGTATATATTTCTTGGTGTTATGATTCTGATCTTGTTACTTCTTCACTACATACGCATTTCACCTACTTCATGTGCTTATATTCAGATAATGAGTCTGCCAAAGCATCAAGACAACAGCTTAAAGAAGCTAGAAAAAAAAAGCTCAAGTTTCCTAGGCATAAGCTAGCATACAGTTACTTTGGTGCTGCAATTCTTTATCTTCCTGAACTAGTACATAGGTGCCACAATCTTTGTGAAGAAATTCTATTCAATGTGCCACGATGGGCTTTAGTTATTTATTTCGCTAATATGAGGTTGTAATTGTTGATTGGTTTAGTTATAATGGATATTTGTAGTTTAACTTTAGATGCATGTATAATAGTTTTCATTTTTGCATGTTCTTAGAATGAAAATATGGTGCAATTTTCACCATATTTTTTTTTTAAAAAAAAATTCGTTTTTTGCGACGGCAAGGTTACCGTCGCAAATACCTCCACATGGATTATCCTAAAACAGACATTGCGACGGAAGTCACCGTAGCAAATGGGCCGTCGCAAAACAATAAATTTGCAACGGCAAGAGAAAACCGTCGCAAAAAAGTATTTGCGACGGCAAATTGCCGTAGCAATTGGATTTTGTGACGCCACCTATTGCAACGCCTGTCTTGCCGTCGCAAAAACCTCAATTTACCGTCGCGAAAAGTTTTTGCCGTCGCAAAAGCTCAATTTGCCGTCGCAAAATAGGCGTCGCAAAAGCAATTGTTTTTAGTAGTGAGTTTGAAAGATCAAGTTTTAAAATTCCTACAAGCCAAAGCAGAAGAGAGAAAAAGGTCTAATTTTTTTTTCCTCCCCTGTAAAGGAGGCTGATAGTTATTATTCAAAACGTCAAGGGACGTACTTTTTTGGTAAGTGGTTTGTTCTTTCCTATTTTTTGATTTTACGATATGCTAAACAGCAAAGAGAGTTAGTGTTATGTTTCTTTTATTTGGCAAAGAGTTGTTCAAAAATCGTACAGTAAAACATTGCAGAAAATTCTTTTAAAAGTGAGCAAGTCCTTTATCGCTAGAAAAGACAAAAACAAATGTTTTTGTAACCTCTGTGAAAAGAGAAGCAGCCTTTCCTATTCAGATTGTTGATTCAGATGTATTGGTTATGCCTTGCAGATGTCATATAATGGTTTCAGTTTTGTCATGGAAATGTTTGCATACTATTTATTGGATTTTAGAGTTTAATGATGAAGTAAGAGTGGAACAAGAGTAATGGCAAAGAAAGTTTTGATCAAATAAACGTTGTGTTCAAGTCCTTCAATTTTTGTGTCAAAAATTGTTTTTCTTCTTTTCTGCAGTGTACATTGAATAGTGCTTTTTGGTTTTATGTATCTATTTTGTTCTGCAGTGTACATTGATTTTTTTTTTTTTTTTTTTGCAGATTTTATGCATAAAAGTTTTGGCACCATTTTTCTGCTGCTGTTCCTTTGTCTGCTACCCAATATAGTCTTGGTTTCATATTGTTATTCAGGTATAAACTTTAAAGTCCTATAAGAGTATTTCTATGTTCACTTTATAACGTGTTCGGCCGTAGTAGCATCAATTCCTTTTAACTGTTATTTCATTTTGCAGATTTTAGGAACAATTTGCAGTCAGATTCTTTAACGGTTTTGGATCCAGGTATAACTTTCGAAGGACTATCGATCATCTTTGTTCCTATTGTAGTAAAAATCACAACCTAATTTTGTGCAACTATGCTTAATATAGAGCTATTTATCCTTTGTTTGTTCAATTTGTTTTTGAGTTTAACTGAGCTTGATTCTTTGTGGAAAACAGTCTTAATTTTTCTTTTTGTTTAAATTTTGTAATTTTATTTTTATTCATGAAAATCTAAATTTCATGAATTTCTGAATTTCTATTCTTTTATTGTTATGTATTTTCTCATTTAAAGACATTGTTGGATTGCCTGGTTTTGCTTTGCCAAGAGATAATTTATTATTCATTTAACACTTACTCTAAAAACATAGCTGCCAAGTAGAGGAATCAATATTGATATTTCTTTTTTATATATATATATATATTCTGCTCTCTGTCTGTTCTCATGACAATGAACTGCAAACATAATTGAAACTGTAATGGTGTAATGATGCGTAACCCACAACAGAACATTAACATTTATCTACTTTATTTGATAGCGTTTTTAACCTTTGTTATTCATGTATGGTAAAGGTTTCTGAAATTTGTTTCAATTTGTTTTCTTTGATCTTATTTTGATTTCCAGTTTTACATCTGTACTTGATAGATGATAGTTTTAAAGTACAGTTATGGTGTCAAGAACTCGAAGAGTAAAATCGAAAAGTTCTTTCATTCATTGCTGAAATTACTCAAATTAGTGATACTTGACATGTTGTGACTATTGGCTATTGCAGTAACAATGAATTGTGGAATAGAAGAAGACTTCGTTTTTCTGGTTGCAGGGTGGAGATCATGTGCAGTGACCACGCTGGGTAGAGATGGTAGTGATTTGACAGCTACAACCATTGGTAAAGTACGTTGGCAGGAACTTGACCATGTTGTGGAAGAACTGGAGAAAATTGTTGTTGTCAATCTTCAGCACCGATCAATAATATCTCTCATTGGAAATGTGCAGAAATCATAACTAATATTAGAGAAGGTGTTGTACTGTGTTGGGCCAAGTACTTAGAAAGCATTCCCTATTTTCTTTTGTTCTCTGGTTGATGACAAGTGTTGTTCAATTGATCAAACAGGGTTATCAGCTATATATGTATTTGAATCTGGTATTCATGTTTTGGTGCATTTTATATAAAATTTATTATTTGGCTTCTTTTGCTCCAAAAATAAAAATCTGGTATGCAAAATTGCATGCCAGGTTTTTTTTTAATTAATGATATGCATTTTGCGACGGCACTGTTGCCGTCGCCAATGACCAACGGCGACGGCAATGTCGCCGATGTCGTTGGTGGCGTCGCCATTGCTATTTGCGACGGCGTAAATACCGTCGCCAAAGTTCATGCGACGGCCAAATTGCCGTCGCCAATAGCAATGGCGACGCCACCAACGACATCGGCGACATTGCCGTCGCCTAGCCGTCGTCGTTGGTCATTGGCGACGGCAATTTGGCTTTCGGCGACGGCCTTGCGCCGTGGCCAATTGAATTTTTTTTTGTAGTGATAGGAGAAAGAACCATCATACAGGTTGTCAAAGTTTCAAATCCACATAACATTGGAGCTAGGAAGAACATTGCCCACTTCAGCTGCACGAACCTCAGTAATCATTAATTATAAATATGTAAACCCATCAAACTTGTCCAAATGTACCATGCAATTGAACTACAACAAAAAGGAGCAATGCAAACACATTTATTGAAGCAAGTAGAGAAGCATGAAACAGTACAGTAGCTCTTTGGTAAAGTTCAGAGTCACAGTTCATCAAAAGAATATCAAGAATTCCTAGAAACTCAGTTTAATAGGAATTGGCACAACAAGACAAGCAGTAAAAAAGTTGATATGCATAAATCAAATCGCAGATGCAGATTCAAAGGAGCAGTGCATTTTCTCTTTTGTTGAACATTTGAATGTTATTAGATTTTGATCCAGCAACTCTATGGAAGAGATAAAAGGGTAGAGCAAAATAGATACTTAAAATTTTATGAACTTAAAAGAAGGATCATTTGCAACAAAGTTACTGAAATCAACTTTAGAAACCACCAAGTTCCAATAGCTCCCTCATCGATCGGAGAATGACCACAAACCCTATGAACTCTTATCAAAAACAAGAAATAAACATCGATTGAAGAATGACCATGAACCCTAAGAACTCTATCAAAAATAAGAAACAAACATAAAGCTCTCTAAGTCGTAGAAAATAATACACACTTGGAAAACAGATAAAGTGATAGAAGTTCCACAGTTAATGAAATCTCAACTAGCAATCTTGATTCATACACATAGCAGCAACAGAAACTAAGGTCAATAGATACATCAATGGATCGACTCGCATAAAAAGATTCAAAAAAAAAAAACCCCTAAATTTTGTAATTAGGAATCAAAAGTATCAGAAAAGAGAGAACCCATACTCGAGAAACACCCTAGATGACTATATGTGCTTCCAAGCCTGCAATTTTTTGGGCGAAAACTCCAAGGGAGGTCAATACCATCGGAGGACTGCAACTTTTGTGAGAGAAAGAAAAAGAACGAAGCATGGGTTATGACAATCGTGCAACCTGAGGCGAGTTTCAAACATCAATGGTGGGAAGACATGGATTTTGGATGGAGAACTGGAGACGGTGACTCTGGTTTTGTCGTTGAGGATGAGACTGAGGAGTCGGGATTGAAGTGCAAGACTATTTGACGCGATTGTTATTGGAAGCTTCTCATCTGGGCCATTGGTTTTCATTTAAACCGATCAATGGCTGAAAACCGTTCGTCCGCAGTTTTATTATTTCACGAACGTCCTCTTTCGAACCCTTCTGTGTGTATGTATGTGTATATATATATATATATATATATATATATATATATATATATATATATATATATATATGTACATACATATATACATACATATATTACCACTATGCCAAAAAGGCCTTCAGACGACATAAGTATTGTTTTATGTCGTCTGAGTTTTTCAGACGACATAATTTTTGTTTCTGTTGTCTGAATATAGACTAAAACCATATTGGTTTAATTTGGAAAAATGGTGAGCATTCAGACAACACATTTTTGTCGTTGTAGAAGATGGTGATTTCCTATCTCAAATTTGGAGGGATATCCAAAAGTTGATTAAGTACTTTTCCCTCTCAAATAGCCAAGCCCTAGTTGACTGAAAAATGTTGCAACATTCAGACAACATTTCAATGTTGTCTTAAGTGTGAAGCTTGTTTTAAAATTTTTCAAGTTATTTTGACTTGTGCTTTTTGATATAGAGATAGACCTCGACACCCAATTAAATTCATTTTCTCTTGTCCTTCAACTCTCTCAACTCGACTTGGTTAGAACCGCGAAAACGAAAAACTCAAACACTAGCCTCTCTCCTTCTCTCTCAACTCTCTCAGATCTCGATTCTCACTCTCTCCTTCATCTTCTCACTCTCTGGATTCTTCTTCTTTGTCTCTCCTTCTTCTTCTTAGTCTCTACTTCATCTTTTGCATCTGGATTAATGGAGCTCTCCAGCAACAAATAGAGCTATTTTCGATTCGGATATTGGTAAGCAATTTAGGGTTTCAATTGTTTTTTAGTTTAGTTTTTCGATTGGGTTCAATCTTCAATAGATTTTAGGGTTTTATCTACAGATTTTGGGTTTGCTTATTATCCAAAATTTCAATTTTAGGGTTTGATTTCGATTAGGTTTTTCTTCTATTTGGGGATGGGGTGATTGAAATGGATATAGCTGCATTGGGGTTTTGTCTTCAATTTAGTGCTGTGGTTTTCCTTCGATTGAAATGGATTTATGTGTTGGGGTTTTGAATCTTTTGATTTCCATGTTGTTTGACAAGAACTCTTTCTTCTTTCAATTAAAACTGATTTGTATTGAAAAAATCATGGTTTTATCAATAATTGCATTGCTGTTCTTCTACTAGATCATGTTGATATATAAGCATGTAAATGTTGTTGAATATTTACATATAGTTCGATGCAAGAAAGTTTATATGAACAAGCTTATTGCAATTTTAGACGGCTCATGTTCAAAAAGGAGTTTGACAGCAGCTATGGGGGATTTATGAAGGATGGAGCTAAGTGGTTGGTGGAGAACACTGAAATCCTTCTTTGTATGCAGCTATCTCCAGTAAGTTCAAATTTCCTATCTTTTCAAGTAAGTTCGTTCTGTTTCAGTCATTCCAAGAGTTTGGGTGTGATTTGTTGTAAATTTGGTATAGGTGGCTGGATTTGTGAAATACAAAGTATAACGTCCCGAACCTAAATTCACCGGTTTACTAGTCGTTGGACAGTAAACGACAATTTGTTTTACCTCTACTCTTTTTCGGTAACTTTAGTGGCCCTAAATTGTTGACTTTTGTTTGGGTCAAAATTTGAGAAAGTTTTCTTCATGAAAGTCGTAGAGGTCGTTAAATTGAGTCCGTGGACATGTGATACACCTAAATCGGAGTTCGTATGTGAAAGTTATAAGCGAAAGATTAAAATTACTGTTCACAGTTACTGTTCATAGTCACTTTCTATAAATAGCCGAGTTACTGTGGTAAGTTTCCATTTTTGGAAACCTAGCTGGCTCTTTCTCTCTCCTCTCCCCCGACTCCTTCCTCTTCGGTCCGATTACGTTCTCCTTCGAATTCTTCCGTTTCCGGTCAACCCACGACTGAACCCGGGCACCAGCAAGCTCGTCTCCTCCTTCTTGTCACGCCTGGGGTGGTGTTTTACGGGGGCTCGACCGGAGGAGCTCGAAATTCAGCCATGAAGTTAACTGTAGCCAAACGGAGGTTTCGTCGATTTCCGGCGATTCCGGCCGTTTCCGGCCACCAAATCACTGTCGAAGGCGCGGTTTTTGCCAAGGATCGTTTTGCCTCTAGCCTTGAGCCACAATTTGCAGTGTAGAAGGAGAATCAAGCAGAACCCGATTCTAGGGTTCTTGGGTTTTCTGGGTTTGTGTTCACCGGCCGATTTGGAGCTTTTCGAGTTAAAATTGGAAAATGTTGTGAACATGAAAAATGTTGGGTCTGATGAGTAGGTGGCGCTGCCGAAATTTGGTGACCATCGGAGGTGGTGGCCACCGGCGCGTGAGCCCCACGCGCCGCCACTGTGGGTGGAGCGTGGAGGCGTGTTGGGCATTGTTTTAATTCCGGTTTTTAGCCCAATAAATTCTATAAATTGTGTAGAGCTTGTATGTGAAGTTTGGTAATTTTTGGAGAAACTTGGAATTAAGTATGAATTTTGAAGTTTAGAGTTTCGATTATCGAATTACGAGAATCCGACTGTCGGATATCTCTCGGTTCTGCCTTGGAACCTTTAAATTCACGAATTGGTATTAGTGGTATAATTTGGGCTAAATCCGAGGAGAATGGGAGATGTAATTATGAGGAATTGATTTTAGGAATCGTATTAAATTATTGAAGAATTATTCACGGAATATAATTGTGTACATGACGACGTACCGAGCTATTGCTCGATGACGGGACACGAATGCGTGATCGTCGGAATAGTACTGTGAGTGGACTTTTATTTTTAAATATTGATGCATGCATTTATTTTCTTAAAATAATGCTCTAGTTATTAATCATATTACATTTTGAACAAATGAATTGATTTTCGGAATTTGATTTCGGTTTATCTCGTGGAATTGCTTTCAATAATGAGTTTCAAAGGTTGATTATGATTTATAATATTATTTGACAAATTGCTTATTTCCGAGGTAATTTTCCGGAATTAAGTATATTTCTAATTGCCGATTTAAGTTCCTGGAAGATTCTCGAGATGAGTTTCAATGGAGTTGGATTTTCTCATTTATTTATTAACTTTCGGTTTTGGCATCGGGAATGCCTAATTAAGGATTTTGAGAGATTTTTGGAAATGGGATTTTGCTTATACTAATTTCCGGTTTCGGTTACGGATTTGAGAATATTTTGGGCGTGTGGGACACGCCGTCGATTTATTTCTATTTCTCACTTAATTATTTTGAGATTGAGAGTAATCTTGGCGTGCGGAGTCACGTCGTTGAATACATATATGGTTTCTATCTCGTGAGAAATGTGGGGAAGCTACATGGATTTACTGGTTTTCGATGATTTTTCCTCACCATACGCGGGTCATGTGATTAGGTCTCCTCCTCACAGACTTTGTGTTTGTGAGTGGCAGTTGAGGTAGCTTATTCTCCTCCTCACTTACTTTGTGTATGTGAGTGGCAGTCGAGGTGATTATTCTCCTCCTCACGTGGGTGGTAGTCGAGGTCATATTCTCCTCCTCACACAATCTATGTGTGAGTGGAAGTTGAGGTTATTAGTTCTCCTCCTCGTACAATCTGTGTGTGAGTGGCAGTCGAGGGTAGGTAGAGCCTAGGAGGCTCCATTACCCGTATGGTGATATTTCTTCCCCATATCCTATCATTACATGACTAGCGGGGCCTAGTCTGATTTCCGTTTAACCAGCGGGACTGGTCTTATTCTGTTGAGTATCGGAGTTTCCATCCTTCCTTTCAGTTGTTTGGGACTAGCGGGGCTAGTCGGTTTTCTTGAGCGGAACTCCTTTTGTTTCGTTTTCCTAAATCAGTGCATGCATCGGGAGATTTTTTAATAAATTAAATGTGGGAAAGTATAAAATCTCTTTTGTTTAAAATTGCTTATTTTTGTCCACTCACACAAACGTGTTTTCAATACTTTCCCCTGGGCCCTTCGGTTTCAAATGCCCAGTTTGCAGGCGAATTAGTTGAGGTCGGGCGTACACGGAGTTGAGGCATAGTCAACAGCATGGCTTCCGCGTTTGCCTTTGAGTTAGGTTGCCCTTATTTACCTTTCTATTAGAATTGCTCTGATTACCTATGGGATTTATGTTTTTCAAGTTGAGGTTTGTGTTTTGTGAATCGGAGATTGATGTTGAGTTGGGGAGCAGGGTGGCTCTAGGAGTATATGGATGATTTGATTTAGAAGTGTAAATGCTTTCTACAGGTTTTGAGTAGCCCATTTTAGGGGAAGTTCTGTCAAATTTTTGGTAGAATTTCTTCTAAGGTGGGCCCCGCAGGGCCACTTTGGATTTCAGGGTGAAATCCGGGGCGGGTCCTGTCACAAAGTGGGTGTTAGCAACTGGAATTTTATTTGCTGTAGCAGTTGATTGGCTGTATGAGCTGCTGCAAGCTAAGGCTTGAGGTAGGGAAAGTAAACTTTTCTCTATAGCTTTGATTCTGATTTGGTATGTAATTGGTGTGATTGTGTTGGAACGTTTTCCTCTGCAATTTCTAAGTGCAATTTGACAAGCAGAGAGTCACACCCCAAACATCTAACCAGATTGTACGTAGATGGTTTAGTTTAGTTACTACCTGGGATATGAAAAGCCAAATGGGGTTGTAATGCTTCATGCATCCTCTTTGTATTCCCTTGTTTACTCTCTAATGTAGTAGCTATTCTTTTGGCTTGTAAGCTAGTTCTTTTTGTTGTGTCTCTCTTGTTTACTCTTAAAACAAACCAACTTTAAAATCAAAACTTCATATTGTGGTTAAAACAACTTTGCTGAATTTTCTGAGAAGGCTGATGATCTGTTAAATTTGAGTTTTGTGTTGCCCTACTTACTGATCTCCAAATGTCGTGAAATTTTGATATATTTCTGTTCTACTAGTTAAAAAATGATCTGGAAAGTTTCACCTTATTTCGATGTATAATGAATCTTCAGTGATTTTTCTTTTGAGTCTGGTCTGCTTTGGCAAAGTTCCAGAATTTTTAGTGTACCCTCTAATTTTCTGCTGAGATTTGAACTTCTATTTGAATCATTTAACCTATGGTCTTTGTATATATTGAACTAGACATTCCAATAGTTGTTTCAAAATTGATTTCTTGTCAATTGGTCGTAAAATGAATTTTTGGTGGATTTTCTATTTTGACTTTGCTGCTGCTATATTTCTCTAAAACCTGACAGTTCAGTCTATTTGCATCCATCTTTTCCCTTACTTCTTGAACTTCGATTGGTTTGAAATTTTAGTATGTCGTACCTTGATATGTCAGCTTTCATTCTGAAAAATTTCAACTCCATTGTTGCACAAATGAATTTTTCGTAAATCCTCAAAGCCAAACGGTTCTTGCCTAAATGTTACACTTTAAGTTGTCTCAAATTTGGTCTTTTTCTGAATTTCTTTTGCACGAGATCATTGGGGAATGGAGCCTATGAATGCTGGGCCAAGCAGAGCTAAGGTGAGTCTAGTAATGGAGCCTTTTCCAAAATTGATGATGAACTGTTTGATTTATTGTCTCTAAAAAACTGTGCAGCCAGAAATTGATTATGGTTCAGTTTCATTGTTCTATATCCCAAACGGTGTGTTTTGATTCTCTTCCTTTGGTTGAATTTTGTTGCAGAAGGAGTTGAAGCACCTGAAGGTTTTGAGGATGGCAGTGATTTACATGATGATGTGTGTGCTGAATCTGTACGAGTACGTGAAGAAGAACTTGGGGCCTCTGAGATCGATTGTGTAGACTGTGGAGGTTGCTATGATCAATATTGTTGCTCCAATCTACTGGAGATTCAAAGGAGTGCCTGATGATTTCCTTGGTTTACTCAACACGAAGGTAAATCACTCTTATCCCTTCTTACAAGCAAAAGAAGAAATACAAATTGTATGGAAGAAAGGAACCAGAAGTTTCTTGGATTCATTAGTTTCTTTGGGATGAATTAAGTGCAGTATTAGCTTTTCACACTTCTCCATGCTTTGGGCAAAACTAAAACCGGTGGTGAATTGTAATTTGCTGGACTTGATGTGAATGCTGCTATATGAGAATGCTAATCAGTAACTAGTTTCATATTTACAGGCATAACAGAATTCAGCTTCCTCTACATGTTAACCTCTTTGCTCAATCTGCCGGTTTAGATTTAAAGATTGTTTTGTTGTAGGAAAGGATGTGCTTGTGACTGCTATGTTTGGATATAAAATTAGACCTGGATTATGCTTAATTGGAAAGTAGAAATGGGATATTGATTTTCGTTTGTAAACAAATTTTGGAGATGGTAGTTGTGTTATTTGGTTAGTAGATAGTAAGTGTTATTTTGATACTTTCGCTTATGACACTGGTTTACTTTGCTACACATGAAATCCATGGTAATGAGACCAGAAAATTCATGCAAGGACTTTTATGACTGGTGCTGGATGAATAGGAGCTAGATTGCCAAATACTCATGGAATTTAATGTTCCTAATCCATCTATTATTTTTCTGTTTTCATTAATAGTTTAATAAACCATAGTCGTATGACTCAAATGATTTCCTGATGCTAGTTATGGGTTTTGTATATATGCCTTTCTGCATTCCTTACATTCACTGATGTTCTATTTGATCAAAACCTGGTAGATCTCCTATGAGTAAGAATTTGTATGGTACTGACAAAATGATTGTTAGTAACTGGGCTTAAAATGATTGCTTGCTTGGGTTCTTCTTTCTGGTAAAGATTTAAGGGGAATGATAGCAACAATTAATAAAAGAGACTAAAACTTGGATTTTGAACAAGTTTGGTGTTTTCTGTTTACTGCAGGAGCTCCTTATTTATTGTGGCTAATTGATCTCTGTTTCTATCTTTATCATCGTATGCATCTTTTTTCTTTATTTGAGTTCTCCAAATGTGGATGAGCTTTCTGACATAACTGAAAATACATTCACTAAACAACAGGTATTTGGTCTTTTCTTTGTGGTTGAATCTCAGGTAATCAATTAGTAAGCCCTTATTCATGGTAATAAATAGGATTCATACTAAATGTAATTTTCTGGTGATTGTATAGGTGATCAAGATGGAGGTTGACTATCTCTGAAATTTGAAATGGGAAATCCCATTGTTCATACATACTTGAGGTAATGATGGTTCTGAAAATCATACACTCATTTCTGGTTGGTTATTATAGCTACTCAATAAGCCTCAAACTTTGACTGATTGTTGTTCATTTGACATATATTTTGGCAGAAAATTCATTGATCTTGCTCAAGAGAGTTACTAAAAAGTAAGTTTCCTTTGTACCTTTCTCTTACATATTTGGATTTGCCAAGTTGATATTATCTGATATTGACTGCTTGGCTTTTCTGTGTTTTCTGCAGACTCCTAATATGCAGTTTGAGGCTTTGATTTACTACCTCATAGATCTAAGTGAATTACAGATGGTTTTAGTTTTGGCTACTCTTTTGATTTTTCTGTGTTTTCGTTTTTGCTCTATTCCTCCCTGTAACACTACGTTACTCATCATTCAAGGTAAACCCATTCCTCACAATCTACACTAGACTAGAAATTTAACATTATAACCTACACTTGACTAGAAATTTTACACTCCTCACAATCATTTTATCTGCAGGCTCACTGGCCATTCCCTTCAAATCATATTATGGAGGTAAGAAAATGTTGTTCTAGTTGTTGGCCTGTTGTAGTGATATTATTGTGTTCTTGTCCTGAATACTATTATAATCCACTGGTCTAGTTCTTCATAAAATTGAGTTAAATAAGCCTTGCAACTCCAAGCAATGTGATAGTTATCTAGACATAAAGGTACTAAAAGCACTAGCAAATAACTTCATTCTACGTGCATATTATTTGCAGGGTTATGCATATATGCTCACGCACCCCAGAATACCTTCCGTTTTCTATGACCACTTCTATGATTCGGGTGATTCCATTCATGATCAGATCGTGAAACTAGTACAGCAGTACAGCTAGCTAGTTCCTTTATTGACTTGTGTCTAGTAGAAGTTCTTCCTTCATTAAGCATTTGGACTTCCAGATTAGTATATATGGGCCATTTTGAACTGATGCTCATGATTAGGTTTGTGTACATGAGACGATGGTGGATTAATGGAAATTGCAATGAATGATTTTGGATGTGGATTTTATGGTTTCATGAATGGGCAATTTTAATTTCCAAAATGCATGCATACCAATTGTAACAGAGGACTACTAATATATGTTATCTCAAATTGCAAGCTACAGCAAAAGCACACTAATGTGTGGTTGCAACTGCACAAAAGCAACACAAAAACCAATTAGAAGTCTATTGTCTTTTTGGCATTGGGACGACAGAAAATTGTAGTCTAAATGGCAAAACAACAACATAAGTTAGATGGAATTGTTGGCTAAAGCGTATAACAACAACAAATAAGTGTGGTTAAACTTGATCACAGACAATATAAAACACGTACTATTAGTGGTCTTTTTTATATTCAGACCACAAATATTTGTCGTCTTAATAACCTCAAACGACAGTAAATTGTCGTTGTAATGAGACTGACATAACAGAAAGAATATGATATCTATTGTCTAAACCATTTCCCAACATCACATAAGTACAATTTCAAAACCTTTCACACAACACTTAAATGTCATATAAACCTACCCTAGAACGACACTTAATTGTCCTCTGATGCACTTTACGACTACAGATAATTGTTGTTTAAAGTCAATTTGCACAACATTTAATTGTTGTTGTATGCTAGAAGACACTACATATGAGTCTTCATATTTCTTACTTAAGGGCATTCAGACCATACAATTAACCAGATATCTGTCTTGCAAGTACGCTTCACACAATAGTATTTACAAAAGACTGTGGTTGTTTTGTTTATCAGACAATACAAAACTGTTGTTTGAATGCTTTTAAAGATACAGATCATAATGTTCCCAAAATGCAAAACTCATCAGACAACACAAGACTTTTATTTTTTTATGTCGTCTGAAAAATAAGACGACAGAACACTTTTGTCGTCTGATGCCCCCAAGAGACGACACCGTACTAGACGACATATTTTTATTCGTTCAGACGACAGAACAGTTCTGTCGTCTGAAGGCCTTTTTGGCATAGTGTACATACATAAATATATGCGAGTTAGATACCTTAAAGATCATCAATTTGGCTGAAAATTTGCAGAGATGATATATACACTAGTACCTAAAAACTGAACGGTCAAAATGTGGATATGCGACCGAAAAGCTACCCAAAACTCAAAGTTCACACTTTAATTTCAAAGCGGAACTCCGGTCTGGATAAAATTTGTATATATATTCAGCCAAATTGATAATTGTTAAAATACCAAGATATTTTAGCCAAAAGTTTCAAACTTTGATTTTCTGCTTTGCTGAGTTTAACAACCGTCCTTTGAAATGCACTCAAACTCCAAACCACATCCACCAGATTCTGCTCACCAACACTAAAATCTCATCACAGAGTTGTAATTTATTTTTCTTAATTGAAAAAAAAAAAAAAAAAAACTTTTCTGGGCACCCATTTCTCTCTGAATCAAACCATACAGATCCTTCTCTCTTTTCCCATAAAACTCATGTTATCAAATTTCAAACAGACCCACTTATGAAGATCAAAGATCATAGCTTTACATTAGGCTTCAGTCTAATTGACCATGGTGAAGACCTTACCCTTGGGGTAGTTCAAGACCAAGAAAAAGAAAGGCCTACTGCCTGAGCCCACTGGCCTCGGCAGAGGCGACGGCGACTTGAGGAAGAAGATGATGGTTAGCGGCTGTTTGACGCAAAAACCAGTTGGCTTGCAAACTGTCTCTTTTGAGCGTGATTGCGCGGGCGTGCCAGCACCGTGGGGTGCAGTCGTCGGGGGAGTCCCTTGACCTGACTTCTTCTTCAAGCGTTGTGGACGAGGAGAGCACCAACCTCGTCACAATGCTCTTTTCTCTGCCTTCTGAAAAAGGACTTCTTGCCTTACGGGTAAGGGCTTTGGTTGTGATCTCTTTACGACACCGAATCGATACTTAGTGTTGTAGACTAAGCAGAGCAATCACTGGGAAGTTTGGAGAAAGCACGGGTTTTGCTAAAGCGTGACTTTAGCTTCGCTGGGTTGCGAGGGCGTTACCCTTGCTTCGCTGGTAGTATCGGTGGCAGTAGCACTTAACAGTCGGCTCTTGGAGAGACTAGGACTGGAAGCACGGTCGCCGGGTTTCAACGAGGTTGAAGGTTTGCTCCGGGGAGGCTTGATAATCGTAGAGATTAGTTGATTTGAGAGTTGTCTTTGATTTGTCCTTGAAACCTGGTATTTATACCTAGGGTTTTGACTGCTCCTTGTCATAGAAGGATTATTGATTGAAGTTTCCTATTCAATCTCCGCTACCTGACTCCCATAAGGGCTCGTTTTCCTTATGGGTTTCGGAATGGGTGAAACTGTAACCCAATCCCAAGCAGACTTATTTTTGGGCCGCAGGTATCGGCCCACTATGCTAAATCCACTAAAGGATCTTGTCAAAATTACTTTTGGGCTCAAACATTGCCCCCCAGGCCCCGAAATCGGGCCCACTAAAACGTAACTGATTAAAGGGGACTAAAACGACATGCCTGGTGATCGAAACGATGTCATTAATGAGGGTTGCGTCTATTCGCTTGGCAAAACGTCTTTTCGTCGCATCGCTTCCCTCACAAAATCTCATATTTAAATCCCGCAGCCACTTCAGACCTGTCACATCAGAAACTCTTTAGTCTCCTAAACCCAGAAACCCTCTCGTTCCATATCATCTTTCTCACAGAAACCCAGAAATGGCTCCCCCAAAGAAAATGATTATCGATCAGGAAGAAGAACTAGACGAGAACGTCGCTCACACTTGGGGAACCAACATTGGTGCCCGCTGTCATATCCATACTTCCGTCCAGAGACCTCTGCTTCGCAGGCTTCCCAATCGTCACGCCGGACTGGGTCCGGCACCACGAGATTCCATCCCAGCCGACGCTATCGTCCTCTATAGCCTGCCTATTTGTCGACCCATTTAGGTCCTCCGAAGGACCCCTGGAGATTTCAGTAGTTGGGGCGCGCAGAAACATCGAGCAAACATAGGGCATTGGCCATCCAAAATTAGCGCAGATGAGTTTTCCTAGTATCGCGAAGTGAGAGCGCGAGATTTGGCTCGCTGGAATGCGGCAGGTATCACCCAAACTATTGATTTATGCTTTCGCCTTCCTCGCGGTGGCAATCGCCCACCACTCGCGGCTTTTCTTTGCTTTTGGAATACTGGCACCAACACCTTTGATTTTCGATTTGGCCAAATGAGTATTACATTATTGTATATTCTGACCATTACTGGACTGCCCATTGATGGCGAGCCCTACCTCCATGGCCAATTCGAATCTGACACCTTCGCATCAACTATGGCCCAAACTGGTCGCAGCGCTCATAGCGGCTCCTATCCGCGATGGCTGGCCTATTATCGCAAAGAACGCAATGCAACTGGCGACATTGCTTTTTTGGAGTATTGGCTCTGCAAGTTCATCTTCTGTATCTCCGCCAATAAGCCCACTGGTCTTTGGACTTCCCTGGCCACAGCCCTCTACAACGGCCGCCGCGTGGGGTTAGGACAACCAGTGTTGGGTGCCCTCTACCGTACTCTATACCAGGCCACCATGCATCCTTTCGAGACTAGCATTTCTGGCCCTTTTTGGATCCTTGACTTCTGGATTCAAACTTACTTTCCATTCTTTCGCCGCGACGACATTTCACTGCTACCACCAGCCGACGCCCTCCTTGGTCAATGGCTCTGTCGTGAGACGAAGTACACATCCCCACCCTATTCTGAGTGTTTCTCATATTTGTACCTCCTGCACGAAATGCCCTACTGCGATTTAGTACTCAATAGGAGATTCCCTACTCCTCTTGAAAATGGGTTCCTCCCTGGGGCTCCTAATTATAGTGATCGCGCGCGCTTGGCTTTCCGCCGCGCAATCTCTTGCTCAGACATTAGGCTTGCTGCTAATGAACTTAGTTATGAGCTTTACGCTCCCAACCATTTTGCTCGCCAGTTTGGTCTTATCCAATTGGTGCCATTTCCCTTCTACGATGCCTGGAATTACAATACCTCTTGTCGCAGAATTGGCCCCTTGACTGGGCCTCCACCAGTACAAAGCATGCTTGTACTGGTTGATCTCCCTGACTGGGCTAGTAACATCGTCCCCGTGGATGGGACCGCTGAAGACTATGATCAATGGTGGAAGGAAGTCTCTTTCTATTGCTGGAGGCAAAGGGACGACGAGCTCTTCGCGACCATTTTCGAAGAATTGAGATATCCTTACGACGCTGATACTGAAGTACTCGCTCGCTTTCCTGAAGACGAAGCAGCCTCTCCGCCACCTGACCCAACTCCGGGACCCGCGCGAGCCCCGCAGTCGGTCCATGCTGGGATCGTAATTCGCGAGCCCCCTCCAGAGGTAATTGCCTTGGAATGTTCTTTGTTCTCTTAATTATTTTCCTCTCTGACTCTTTTTCCTAACTCAAAGTTTTCAACAGGGACGTATACCGTCAACGGGCAATCGCGCAGTGGACGCTTCTCCATCCACGGGTCAGGCTGCCAAGCAAAAAGCAAAAGTAATAGAGCCGAAAGGCGAAGACTCTTCCTCTGATGATGACGACCCACAAACTGTAAGGATTTTGTCTTAAAATCTCATAATTTTGACAACTTCTTCGAAGCTTACTTTGAGTTCACTTTAATCCTGACAGATTGCTGCCGCTTTAGCCCGTAAATGCAGTCGCGCTGATCCCCGGACTGATCCATGGGTAGAAGATGAGCCAATCGCTGATCGACTGGTAATACTCCTATAAAATGAGCATTGATGTTTTGCTTTGTTATGTGTGACTCTATAACGCTCTCCCTCTGCAGGTTCGTCGTAGGTCATCAAGGCAAGTTGGGGAAGGATCCTCTACTGCTGGCGGAGGTGCATCTGGTTCGCAAGTCCAAGAGCCAAATGGTTCTAATAATCCTCTCTCCCCAATTGATGCTGCAAACAACATGCAGTTGGTTCTGGTCCCAATATAGGTCATAGATGACAGCTCGCCTGAGGTCGAAGAAAGAATGTCGCTCCCGGACACCTCCCGCGAGCAACCCGTTGCAACCCTCCTTCTGGGACAAGCAACGCCTGATTCAGTTCCAGCCTCTCGTGCAGTTGCTCAAGAACCAGTGCCAACAACAATTCTCCGCGAGCCACCTGTTGAAGAGGTATATTTCTTGACAAAATGTTTTAACATTAACCCCTGGCTTAATTATTCTGACCATGTCTCCTTCGAGGATCCAAATGCTATTCCAAACGAAGAAGCGGTAGCCAGAGAGATAGCGGCCGAGAATCCTGCTGAACCTGTTCTCAATGTGGTTGGTCAGGAACCTGCCCCCCATGCCCCCCAAGCCATTGAAGCCGGGGAATTAGGAGAACCCCCTGAACCAGTGCCAGAGGCAGTACCTGTCGCAGAGCCTCTTGAAGCCCCTATCGCTGAGCAATCGCCTCCGTCCACTTTAGAACGGTTAGCTCGTATACTCGAGGTGACCCCACCTGGGATCGTAGATGTTGCCAGATAAGGTCTTCGTCGCCTCCTAGGCCCTGATATTCTGATGCTTGGCGCACCCGCGAGAGTTTTTGAGTATCTGAGGGTACTTCTTCGCGAGGGTGCTATCACTGAAGATCAATTTCAAGAGGTTGACCAACTGCTGCAAGATCTCCCCCAAGGGCTGAATGAGAGGGCGGTCGCGACCGCGCAAGCTAGGCAGACCGAAACACACTATCAGACCCTTACTCAACAAACGGACACTGCGCGTGATTTCTTGGGTGACCAGGCTAATCTCATCAGGGATCTGACGCTCGAGAGGAACCATCTGAGGTCCCAGATTCAAGCTCTTCAAGCCCAATCAACTGATGTGACGGCTAGGCTTGCTCACGCGGAACCTCAATTGGAACAGCCCCTTGCTGCTTTCGAGACGCTAACCCATGAACTGGCCCAAGCTCGTGTAACAACCCAGCAGGCCGCACAAGCTGCCGTTGATGCCAGCTTTCGCCTGGATGAACTTTTCCTTCGCTTAACTCATGTCGGCCGAAGACTTTTGGGCCTCTAGGCCTCTAGTATCAGGCCCATTAATTTCTATGAACAATATTACTACCAATAAATTAATTATTTAGCCCACTTTGTTGGCCCAAATTTCGTTTATCTCGTAGGCAATAACTCTGTTCAAACTTGCTTTATCTGCGCAAAACAGTTTCGAAAAGATAATCTCGAAATGGAGCAGTTACCTCCTTGGAGACCGCTCTCTCGTCCACGCATATTCAATTTCGTTCATTTCCGAGATCTCAGCATTGAATTCTATTGATATTCCCGTTGATGGCGTTGAATCTTCTTCAACTGCCCATATCAAAGGGTTGAGGCCACTGAGGCAGGCCTCTATAAATATCAATACTCTGGAGACGTGAAAACTTGCGCAAACATGGCTTACCCAGAAATGACTTTGCAAGCCTTTCTCCTCTTCCTCCTATTTCTCAAGTCTTCTCCTCACGATCTTGCCCTTAGCCTCTAGACCTTAGGTTTTATGGCCTAATCTCACTGCCTGGGTAGGTCTTATGGCCTAATCTCAGGCAACCTCGTGTCTTTGGTTTACGAAAGCCTGGATGGAACATCCTAGGTTTTGGATAGGCTGAAGAACCCGAGGAGCTCCTAGCGCGGGGCACATATTCTGGGGAGTCCCTCTCTTCAGATTTCCTCGCGTGGAGCAGTAGGAAGAAGGGCGGAAGGCCACTCTGGGCCGATCGTTCTTCTTTCGCGGTTTACCTCCGGGGGCTGACGCACCGACTTCTGTTTTTCCCCTGGAGGTAGATGAGGCAACTGGGCTGCATTCAAGCGCTGATTCCACCTCCATCCCGGAAGGTAACCAACTGGAAGGGTTGCGATAGATTATGTCCTTCGCTCTTCTTCCAGAGTACAGACAATAGCAGCTGCAGCTCGGACTCAAGAGATGTGGGTGAAGAGAGGAAGAGTAAAAGTGATCATCTCACCGCCTCTTCCTACCGCAATATGCAAAGACTCTTAGAAGAACCGAACTCCTTATAGGTTGGAGCCACTTTTGGCTTTGTATATCGTAAATGTAATTTCTAGAACACATTGTACTGCCTTTGGCCGCAAAGCCACTTTATGAATGAAATATTCTGAGTTTTATTAAAGATTATGATATAATAAGGCCTCTGGTATAAGCCCTTACACATATACCTAACACATATTGTCAAGGATATTGAACGAAGATGTACAAAAATTAAAAAATTTCCACAAATTGCCAGAAATGGCCACAGAAATGGCCTTTATGCATAGAGTGTTGCCCCCCTAGTGTTCTTAGGTGGAGCGAAGACATGCGAGTGAGGCCACAGAAAAAGGCCTAAGTACCAGGGATGATGCGAACCAAAGGACACTATGCTTGCCCCCCTGTCCCAGCTACTGAAGAAGCTGGGGGATCTTTGAATTCCCAAACGCTGGGGTAGTATTTCTTTAAGAATCTTCCGTTGATAGGGTTGAGGTGAAGGTCACCATCCAAATCTTTGAGGTGAAAAGCCCCGCGCTCTAGAATTCTATGAATCACAAAGGGCCCTTCCCAGCGCGGTGTCCATTTACCACGACCGGTCAACTTTTCTCCAAAGAGAAGGACGGCCTTCCAAACGAGCTCGCCCTCTTTATAACTGCAGCCGCGAGTTCTCTTATCGTAGGCGCGAGCAATGCGTTGCTTTTCCATTACCAAATTGTCTAAAGCCTCCAAGCGCTGCCCGTTAAGGTCTTCGTGTTCTTGCCACATAGCCTGGACGTAGTCTTCACCAATCAAATGATGCTGATCTTGGACTCGCAGGGATTGAACATTGATCTCCAAAGGTAACACCGCGTCGTGACCAAACATGAGGGCATAGGGCGTTGTGGCAGTAGGAGCCCGCTTGGAAGTGCGGTAAGCCCACAACGTTTCATACAATGTCTCGTGCCATTGGCGAGGGTTGGCAACAAGCATCTTCTTCAGTAGGGTGATGATAATCTTGTTACTGGCCTCTGCTTGACCATTAGATTGAGCATAATAAGGTGTGCTGTGGAGAAACTGTATGCCCAAGTCATTGACGAGCTGCTCTACGTCACCACCCATAAACGCTGCCCCCCTGTCTGATACTAAAACTTCGGGGATGCCAAACCTGCATATAATATTTTGAAAAATGAATTGGCGAATGGTTGCTCCAGAGGCTTCTGTCAAGGGCTCAGCTTCCACCCATTTAGTGAAGAAATCAGTAGCGACGATGATGAACTTGTGTTGGAGTGACGAATGAGGATGAATCATTCCAATCAAGTCCAATGCCCAGCCTCTCGCGGGCCAAGGTTTAATAATAGGCTGCATGGGAATATTGGGAACATGCTGGACTGGGCCGTGAGCCTGGCAATCTTGACAGCCTTTCGCGAATGAGATACAGTCCTTCAAAATACTATGCCAATAATATCCATGTCGCCTGATGAGCCAACGCATCTTTGGACCTGCTTGATGGGCTCCACATACACCTGTATGTGCCTCGCACATAAGGCGTTTGGCTTCGCGACCAAACACACACCGGAAGTCTATGCCATCTTCTCCGCGTCGTCGCAACTCGTTGCCTCTGAGGAAGTAGTTGAGTTCCAAAAAACGTATCTTTCTGTCTGTAGTGGGATCTGGCTGTTTGAGATAAGCAATTAACGGATCGCGCCAGTCCACATCAATGGGATCTAATGCCGCCACCGTTGGTTCATCTGGAGAATCTGGCCTCGCGATCCACGAAGGTAGCGTGCGGCGCTCGACTTTTAGAATGCGCTCGCGAACCCCATATTTCAAAGTAATGCCGGTAGCCAACTGAGCGAGCTCATTAGCCGCAAAGTTGCGCTCGCGAGGAATGTATTCCAAATCCACGTCATCAAATTGGTCGAGAAGTTCAATGGCGCGATTCAAATATGGTACGAGTAAACAACTCACACATCTGTACTTCTCTTGCAGCTGATTTATCACAAGCAAAGAATCACCGCGTACTTGGACATCTCTTACTCCTAGCTCCAGTAACACCTCTAGGCCAATAATGAGGGCCTCATACTCTGCTTGATTATTGGTGCACCTAAACTCCAATTGGAAAGAATAAGAAAAACGATCGCCCGCTGGGTTTTCCAGAACAATCCCTGCTCTTGCTAGTGTGTCCGTTCGTGAGCCATCAAAAAATAATACCCAGGGTTGAAGGGAGACTGTGGCTTGATACCATAAAGCGTATTCTGGAATGCGCGCCAAGCCCGGTCAAGTTATGTTTGCGGTCGCTATCTCTAACTCTTTTACTGTGGGCACATCCAACATAGCGTGATGTGCTAGAAAGTCTGCGATGGCTTGTCCCTTTACTTCTTTCTATGGAACGTATTGTAGCAAGAATTCGGATAGGGCCAGCACCCACTTGCCAATACGACCTCTCAGAATAGGTCGCGACAGCATGTACTTAACCAGGTCGGTTTGAGCGATAATGCACGTGGTAAAGGATAACATGTAGTGTCTCAGCTTGCATGCTGAGAAGTACAATGTAAGACACAATTTTTCCATAGGAGTATACCTGGTTTCGCAATCCGTCAGTGTCCGACTGAGGTAAAAAATGGCATGCTCGACACCCTCCTCATCATCCTGGGCGAGTAGGCTGCCAATGGAAGCCTCAGCTGCTGAAATATACAGCTTTAATGGAAATCCAGCTCTAGGTGGAACGAGTACTGGCGGGCTCACCAGATAGGCCTTAATTTTGTCAAAAGCCTCTTGGTGTTTAGGTTCCCACACAAACTCATTCTGTCCTTGTAGTCTCAGTAGTGGAGAAAAAGGCTGGATTTTACCTGCAGAGTTAGATATAAAACGTCTCAGGAAGTTGATCTTACCCAACAAACGTTGTAGCTCTTTCTTTGTTTGCGGGGAAGATGCGTTGATGACTGCGCTTGCCTTATCTTCAGGAACCTCAATACCCCTTTGATGGACGATGAAGCCCAGAAAATCTCCTGTCTAGACTCTAAACACGCACTTAGCGGGGTTCATCTTGAGCTTGTGCAGCCGCATGCGTTCGAAAACCTTTCTGAGATCCGTGATGTGGTTTCCTCGCTTTTTAGACTTGACGACTACATCATCGATATAAACCTCTAGGATCTTCCCAAGGATGTCGTGGAAGATCAGGTTCATGGCTCTTTGATACGTTGCCCCCGCATTCTTTAAACCGAAAGGCATGACCACATATTCAAAAACTCCCGCGAACCCTGGGCAGCGAAACGCGGTCTTGTGTCTATCTTCCTCCGCGACCGAAATCTGGTGATATCCTGCGGTGCCGTCCATGAAGGACAACAATTCATGTCCGGCCACTGCATCTACCAACATATCCGCGACCGGCATGGGGTAGACGTCTTTTAGGCGTAGCGACATTAAGGTCTCTGTAATCCACGCAGACCCTCATCTTGCCATTCTCCTTTCGGACTGGCACTATATTGGACTGCCACTGGTTATATTTGGCCACCCTAATAATGCCTGACTTGTGCATTTTTTCAACTTCTTCTTTGACCAGAACTTGGGTCTCAGAGTTCATCCACCGCGGCTCTTGCTTTACAGGCCTCTTGTCAGGGAGTGTTGGCAATTGATGGCATACCAAGTCCGGTGATAGGCCGGGCATGTCCTCATATTTCTCCGCGAAGCAATCTCGGAATTCCAGTAATAAGTCAATAAGCCTCTGTTTCTCGCTAGGCTCTAAGTAAGCGCTGATGGCCACTTCCATAGGCTCATCTGTTGTTCCAAGATTGACCTTCTCGGTAGGGTCCCTGACCTTTGGGGGAGTATCATCTAGCGCTGCCGGAGCCAGCTGAATCTCTTCTTCATCGTCCTGTTCTTGGTTAGAGAGCTCCTCGTTTATGATTTCTAAGGTCGCGATTCGATCATAGGCCTCTTTTTCCACCAAGTACGAGGATAGTCTTTCGTACAGCGAGTGGAGGGCCTCTATCCCTTCCTCTGGAAGGTCGTAATCCATTAATTGTTTAAGGGTTTGGGCACAGTGTGGCCAGGCCTTTCCAAGCCTTCCTTTGCGAGCGTTAGCCCCCACTGTACCAATTCAGAGGCCGTCACCCCTGTGGGGCGGCCTTTGTTATCGATGCCACTAACCTGCAATGGAGTGATTGGCTCCAAGTAGTACCTGTCATCTACATAGTTCGCGGAGACTGGGAATGGACGAGGATCAGCTTTAATCACCTCAGCTTTATCTGTTACCTTGTTCCACATTACTAGTTCCTGGTGGAGAGTTGAAGGAACACAATAGCTCTGGTGAATCCAGTCGCGTCCTAGTATGGCGCTATAGGCCACGTAACAATCTGTCACAAAGAAGGCATAAACTCCCTCTGCTGGTCCTACCTTGATACGTAGAAACAATAAGCCCAAGGTTTTTGTGACTGTCCCCGCGAAGTTCTTCAGCGTGAGGGATGTAGACTGGATCTTTTCTTTCTTGATCCCAAGTAAATGCATGGTTCTTGTAGTGATAACATTGACAGCGGCCCCTGTGTCAAACATAACCTTACTGACCTTAGTACCAGCAAATTCCACAGTGATATATAAAGGTCGCATATGCTGGACCATCGCGGGTGTTGGTCTTGTAAAGCTCATAAAGAAAACTTTACCATCGGCGTCTTCAGTCTCAAGAACCACTGCCTCTGCCAAAGGTGTTGTTGCAGCCGATGTAATCTGCAGGGGCTGGTCGGTACCTTCTTCATTCTCCACACATTCATGCGCGGCTATTGGCAGGGCATATTTCGCGGGAAGTACATAGACCATATTGCAAGAAGTATCAACCGCTTCAATTTCGTCTTCCAAGTTGAGCTTAGATTCCCCAACCGGGATGTCAGTGTTGAACTGCTTCGCCAGCCGGTCTACCAATGATTCTTCTGTAAGGCCTTTTACCTCACACTGTTTTTGTTCCTGCAGCTCGGCCATCACCAATGGCGGGTTTGATCGTTGTTCCCCTGCAAGTATCTCCTTTGGGGGTGCGACCACCAGACTTTGGACTTTCTTAGGTCTCCACTGTAAAGCTTCTGCAGTGTTGCCCTTGCCCCCCAATCTCTCAAAAACTGAAAGGTTTGGCTTCTTGTTCCTCTCGAAACAAACTGCGCCTGACATGTGGCCGCCTAGTTGGCGAGCTGTCTTTCCTAGCTGGCGGAGGTGTCCTTTCTATCGTGACCTTACAGAAAACACTAGGCTTAGAAGCCCCTGATTCTGAGCGCGCCTGCTTTTGAAAGCTGCGAGGAGCCACCAATGGCTTAGCAGCTAATGCCTCCATCTCCTTCTGATATTGCTCAGGAGATTTAACCAGTTGCGACGGCTTGATCCAGAGCTTCTAAAGCGCGCTTGGCTTCTCCAAACCTACGCTGCAATTTCCTTTTCTTGGAAGGGCTGATTTCCACTGCTTTCCCTTTTTCTCTGGTGTACCATTTGCCTTCCTTGATAGCGGATGTTGAGGCAGGTGGAATGTAAGGCTTGGTTAAGATATCTTTATGTCCACTCCAAACCCGTCCTTCTTGTTTCTGATCGGCCGCGGCCGCTTTCAACTTCTTGAATAAGTTGGAATCTTTTGGGGATAGTGGTGACCTTACCTCATCTCTCGCCTGTGGACTAGAAGGCTGATAATTTCGTGATGGTGAAGCCCATTTGATTGGCGGGAGAGAACCAAAACGAAATGTCTGCTCGACTTCTGCGTGCAACACTTGGATGCTGCATTCTTCTTTGCATCGCGAGCAAAGGACCACTGGTGAGGCCCCGCTGATGGGCTTAGCTTTCTTCTTTACAGGGGTTTCCTCCTCTTCATCCCTCTCTTCCTTCCCTTTTGTAGTCAAATCCAGGGTTGGTTTCCTCTGGTTCCTCTTGGGCCAGTTCACATCAACCATACCGACTCCGGTATCCGGAAAGGGGTTCAAATCTACAAGTGCTGTCGCGGCCGCCGAAGGCTCTACCTGCAAGCTACCATTTTTGAGCCATACCTGAATTTGGTCCTTTAGCTTCACACAATCAGCTGTATTATGGTTCCACAAGTTGTGGAATTTGCAATATTTCTTTCCTTTCAGCTGATCCGGTCTCGGAAAAGGGCCAAAGTCTGTCTTCACCATCTTCGCGGCGATCATCTCATCTAGAATCTCATGTGCCTTATTGGCATCATACGTATATGTCGCGAATTCAGGTTTGGTGAAAGCCATAGACTTGAGTTTGACAGGTTCCTTAGATATATTTAACTGCTTGAGGGCTGAGTTCTTCCTACTTGTCAATTCTAACGTGGAGACGTCATTCTCCTCTTCATCTTCATCTTCGAACACGTCTTCCTCTTAGTGGTGGTAGTAGGGATCATAGGTGGTCGGCTGGTAGTTCAAAGCTGCTACAGTGCGATGCTTCCTTGGCACGTATGTCCATTTGGACGCATTCTTCCTGGCATCGGTTTCTCTGAGGAGATGCTCAAAGCTACCTACCTCTGTGATAAGTTCTCCCATTGATTGGATCATGGTGCCATGTTGTTTCTTTCGCTGGCGTGGTTCCAAACCTTTGACTGCCAACTTGACTAATTCCTTCTCAGGCAGGATCACACTCAGTTTGGCTTTCTGAATCTGGAAGCGTTGAAGATATGCGACAGCAGATTCGGTGGGCTGCTGGGTCATCTGAGTAAGAGAAGCCAAATCAACCTCAGGCTCAATGGCTCCGAAAGTTTCTCGGAAGAGTTTTTCCATTGCTGGCCAATCGACCACTGTTCCTGGTCGGAGTTTGGAAAACCATCTAAAGGCTGCTCCAGAAAGAGAGGTGCCAAATATCCTGCACTTGAGAATGTCATCATTCTGATACTGGCCGCATTGCAACCTAAACATGGCCAGATGGGTTGCCGCGTTCTCAGTGTCTTCTCCTGAAAAAGTAGAAAATATAATATTCTTGTAGCCCCTAGGAAAAGGCGCAAGCATTATATGTGGCGAGAAAGGTCCCTCATAGACCCCATCCATTTGGGCCCTAGGGTTAGCCAGCTTGATCATCTCCTCAACCTCTTCACGCCTCACAAACTCAGGACCAGGAGGAGGAGGTATCGCCACATTCTGGCGAGCAGCCTGCAATGGTATGGCTTGGATAGTATTCGTTGTTCGCTCTGTTCGCTCCCCTAGACGAATAGTCCGGGGATTCGCAGATTGTTGAAGAGTCATTGCTGGCACGGCGGTCTCTTTGACTAGAGCTGTTATCTTGATCGGATTGCCAGCCAGATCAATGCCATAGTAGTCTCCTGTCAGCTCTTCATATATATTTTCTACCCCATCACTGTCATATTGCACGAATGCGGCAGAATCGGACGAGATACGCTCGTTGGCCTTTGAGGTTTGATTTTTCTGTCCAACTGAGGAGGTAGTTTGTCCACACTGAGTGGTCTTCTCTTTGCTACCGCCGATTACCAGGGCTTTCTCCTTACTCTTGGCTGCCGCAGCAGTGGTCGTTACAGAAGGTGTAGCCATGCTGCTGCTACCTTTTTCACGAGCATTAGGAGGTATATATTTGCCAGAGCCAGAGGGTTGGCCAAGCGAACTAAGGATGGCATTAGGATCCCCTAAAGCTTTGCTTAATACCTCTTTGGTCTGGTTCAACTCAGCTCTCTTCATGGCGACTTCTGTCGCAAGGTTAAAACCATCTTTGATAAGACCTGCCAAATCTGACGCAGTCTGTTTGGTTTGGTTCGTGATGGCTTCCACGACCTGTTTTTGTTGCTGAGTATGCTCCTTAACGATTCTTCTGGCTTGCGCTCTAGACTCAATCGCTTCCTTTTTTGTCTCATCAGCCAGCTGGGCCACGCGCTGGTCCAGTTCGCGCATGCGCCGCTCTGCCCGTGCGTCTGCCTTATCAAAATCATCAGCTATTATCTTTCGATGTCTGTCAATATCAGCCAAGATGATCGCAAACTGCTCTTCGAAGGGTGTTCCCTCTGGGATGGGGGTAGGCACAAAGGCCTCTCTTGTCACGCCTCCTGTATTTGAGACGACACTGTTGCCAGGCTCACTTACCTGGTTCGTAGTGACGTTCTGCCCCTCAGTAGCGGGCGCCTGGTTTTCTCCTTGTTCAGTTGACATGCTTGATGATTGGAAGGAGCAAGAAAATCTTCGTGTCACTTGTTCTTCAGAAAGACCACGACAATCCGCGCGAGAATGCGGTCTGTAACTGGAGGTCTTGTGCTTCGGACAGTTAGCGTAAACCTTTTGGTAAGGGTTTTCGCTTGACTTCCCAATGGTTACGTTCGCGAAGAAACGTTATGCAATGGGTCCCACTGGGCGTGCCAAAATGTTTGACGCAAAAACCAGTTGGCTTGCAAACTGTCTCTTTTGAGCGTGATTGCGCGGGCGTGCCAGCACCGTGGGGTGCAGTCGTCGGGGGAGTCCCTTGACCTGACTTCTTCTTCAAGCGTTGTGGACGAGGAGAGCACCAACCTCGTCACAAGGCTCTTTTCTCTGCCTTCCGAAAAAGGACTTCTTGCCTTACGGGTAAGGGCTTTGGTTGTGATCTCTTCGCGACACCGAATCGATACTCAGTGTTGTAGACTAAGCAGAGCAATCACTGGGAAGTTTGGAGAAAGCACGGGTTTTGCTAAACCGTGACTTTAGCTTCGCTGGGTTGCGAGGGCGTTACCCTTGCTTCGCTGGTAGTATAGGTGGCAGTAGCACTTAAAAGTCGGCTCTTAGAGAGACTAGGACTGGAAGCACGGTCGCCGGGTTTCAACGAGGTTGAAGGTTTGCTCCGGGGAGGCTTGATAATCGTGGAGATTAGTTGATTTGAGAGTTGTCTTTGATTTGTCCTTGAAACCTGGTATTTATACCTAGGGTTTCGACTGCTCCTTGTCATAGAAGGATTATTGATTGAAGTTTCCTATTCAATCTCTGCTACCTGACTCCCATAAGGGCTCGTTTTCCTTATGAGTTTCGGAATGGGTGAAGCTGTAACCCAATCCCAAGCAGACTTATTTTTGGGCCGCAGGTATCGGTCCACTATGCTAAATCCACTAAAGGATCTTGCCAAAATTACTTTTGGGCTCAAACAGCGGCGGCGTAGACAATGATGGTGACAAGAAGAACAACGACGCAGAATCGAAGGGTGCCACCATTGATTGGACTCAGTCGTCGGCTTGGTGGACTCGATTGGAGGACAAGCTATTGGAGTAGGCGTTGGTGAGCTTTTCTGAAGACTTGTCGGATCGGTGAGAGCAAATAGCCGAGAACACGCTGGCAAAGAGCGCCGAGGAGGTTATGACACTGGTTCATGATCGATGTTGTGGAAATTGACTCAGGGTAGAGATGGAAGAAAATAAACTCATAACAGCTTTTTCAATTAATGTGTAATTTAATATTAGAAAATCATGAAAACTTGACACATGTTTGAATGTGGCTTACACACACTCACTTAAGTGTGAGCCTAGCACTCTCCAGTTACCTTTTAGTAAGATCTTGGAAAGAGATGCAGTTTACAAGAGATAATTAGAAATCTGAAGGTCATTAATGAGTCACGTCATCAAATTACACTTAATGACTAATAAGTTTGGGCTTTTCCAAGGCTAACGACGTTATTCCGTCAAGATCTATCGTTCTTCCAACCTTTTCATCTCTCCGATAAATTCTTACATAGGACAAATGTACCACGTGGCGATGGTACTACTCAATCAAAATCTAGAAAATTTTAAGTTTGTTCCTAAACTATCCTTACTTTATTAAAGTGAATACCTAAAATATCCCTCTACATGTACACTGATTGGTTAGCTTTACCAGACATGTGGCACGTCTACCCTACATAAGAATTTCTCTCATTATTTTTTGTTCTTTCTTGGAAAACTTCACCCATGTCCATGGCCTCCGGATTGTAACAAAAAAATAAATAAATAGCTAATAGATTTGTTTCATCTCTATAATCAGAACAAATGGCTTTTAGATCTTAAGAAAAATGGATCGATTGAGCACAATGAATGTATCTGGCACTCTAAATCTGAAATCCAGACATCTAAATCAATTTCCTTTCAGCATGGACAAAGACGAGGTCGAAAAGGCGTGCAGTTGGCCTCTTGTGATGCAGATCAGATCCGATCAAATTCATTGGAGGTCGGAGCTCCCAATTCTTCAGAACCAAAATAACCCAATTTTGAGTTTTCACTCTAACTTTAGTTAAAACTTTGCAAACTGTATGCTTGTAACAATCGAACTTGAGAATTCATTAGACATAGACCAACACATGAACACATACAGTGGCGGATCCAGGATGCAAATTTGGGGTGGGCTAATCTAAGGCTTGCTACCAAGATTTTTTTTTTCCCCCATCAATAATGCTTGTAAAAATTTTGAGACTAAATTATAAAGAAATGTTAATAGAAATTGTTATAAGAAAATCGGGAAAGAGAGAAAAAAAAATAGGCAAGAAAATTTTAGCAGGAAATAAGAAGGGAGCTCTTCATGGAGAAAGAGAAAAAAAATAATAACAAAGGAACAAAAGAAGAAAATGGGGGAGGAAAATGCTGTCAACAAGATTCGAACTAAGGTCACTAGGAAAATAACCAACCACTTTGCCAACTGAACCAAACTTGAATATGGGAAATGTTGTCACTTATAATTGATGAAACATTGAAAAGAACCAGCCTCCTACATAGTTACGCCCCTGTACACATAGATAACAACTTCGAACACCAATTGATCTACTCTGTGCCATACATCATAATCCGCAAATTCTCTGTGTTGAAAAAATTATTAAAAATTATTAACTCGAACTCAATAAGCTTCATAATCTCATCCATCGAACCAAGTAATGGGTTTTCTCACCAACATATACTAACAACATACGACTCAAACCTGGTTTTCACCAAACTTTGCCCATTTTAGGGAAAAACGTTCTCACCAAGAGATAAACTTCCCTTTTGTTGTGCTCAATTGGTCGAGGAGCGATGACATCTGAAAGGAAGAAGAATGAAAAGAGATTGAAAAAGAGGAGGAGATAACATCGTTACTGATAAAGAGGAGATAACGTCGTTAATATAGAAAAGCTAACTTTTGGATATTATTAGTTATTTTGCTGATGTCGCTTATTAAAGATCTTCCGATGAATCAATGGTCAGAATCAAAAATCATGGATTAACAAGGTCCAACAACAGCTAAGGAGAGGATCCGGATCCTCCATAATACTAGCAACAGATATACATTATATACTAATTTTTATATCATTTTCTGTTGGATTCCATGGGTAAGTGTGAACAGTGTCTGGACAAGAGAAAAAGAAAAAAGGTTAATTGCGTTGGAGAAGGTGCTTTCGTCAACAATTACAGCGTATAATTTGAATAAATTTTACATCAAGCATGAGGGAACGTGATAGGAGATCAATATTTAAAAGAGAGGAGTCTCCTTTTTTTATGCGAACTTCTCGTTGCTTATATAGCCTGGTTTGTATAAGGTACCGAGTTCAAGGTTTGAGGGAAAGCGAGAAAAACTCTCTGCTCGATCTATCATCTGTAATTCTGTATAGTAAAGTAGTAAACCCAGATAAGTTCTAAGACCAACTTCTACTCAGTTTCAGGAGCAACTTCAGAAGTACCACAAAGTTATTGATCATCTCATCCGTGTGATAGCTATATCGCCTATATTGATTGGTTTACGTCATGTCTTACCACTCAGATGGAAGCCTTGTCTTAAGGTTAGTTCGTTCGTCAATTCATTTTACATATGTGCATCTTGTGCATTTAGTTTAGGATATATACAATGCTTCAGGTTAGGGGTTTTCTCACCAAATTCATTCAATGGGTTGGTTTTTCTCATACTTCATAATTTACTAATTTAATATATGAATTAACCATATATGAAAAGATACCAATTCCATTCAATACGGCCCTTTTAATAAAGGTTTTTTTTCCCCTCCATGTTACCACAATCAATTTTTTTTTTTTATATGTAGTCTCTCAACCATTCATTTTTTAGGTCTACATGAACATATCACTTACGCACATTTTCAACTAAGTTGATAAACATTGAGGGAGTGTTATGTTCACACGCAGAGACAAATGAACGAAATTAAGAAGAGAGAGGTAGAAGATAGAGTGAGTGATGGGTGGGTGGGAAAAGAAAAGAAATGGAGTGGTGGCCGTGTTAGTATTTGAGAGAAAGTAAAGAGAATAAGGGAATAGAAAAAATGGGTTGGTCGCGATCTGTGGCTAAGAGGAAGAGAGGCAATTGTGTGGTGCTGTGCGAAGAAAAAAAAAATTAAGTAGATAAGGCTAGCTGCATTTTTGCTGGAAGAAGAAGAGATGAGCCTGCTATTATTTATCTCTGTCGCCGCCGCCTACTGTCCTTAAAGTTATAAGCTTTGCTTGAATTTTCAGATTTTTCATTCTGGAATTGCTTATTTTTTCCGAGTTTAAGTTCTAGATTCAGTGCATGCTAAAACCAATTTGATTAATGGAAATGCGTTTTTGAATTTGCTTCGAAAATGAAATCTTGCCTGATTGGATCTGCGTTGCAGCTAGAGTTTTTTTTTTTGGGTTGCATCTAGAGTTTTTTTTTTTTTTTTAATTTAAAGAGGGGTAAGAAGGGAAATATAAAAGACCAAATTTGTATGAGTTTTTCTGCTCACACGCGGCAAGTTAAGATTGTACGTGGCTCACACACAGTCACCCTGAGTGTGAGCCTAGCACTCTCCAATATATCGATATCTTTGTCTATTTTAATGCTATAATTTAGTTTTCATTTCCTTCTTTTCAGCCTTCCATCATCACAACCTGGTTCCAAATTAAACGTAACGGATGGGCAACGTTCATTTATTTCAACTCTCTTCAGCAAATCATGGTCAACAGTTACAACTTCACTTAAGAAAGCATGGTTAGTAGTTGCATTCACACTTAGGGAAATATGGTCGCCATTGGCGTATCATGTTGGAGGAATAGTTGATGACATTAGGACGACTGAGGGTTTGGGAGGATCTATTCAAGAATTGTTGCCATGCTTGGGAGGATTAGTTCTCCATTTGATGCTATGTTTGACGGCGACAATTCTTTTGCCCATCAGTTTACCGCGGAAACTGATAATGAAGGGTAAATGTACCCCAACGGGGAAAAGGATGCTTGTAATATCATGTATTGCAATGGCAGTAGATCCTTTGTTCTTCTACATTCCATTCATTGATGAGAACAAGAAGTGTATTGGGATGGACAAAACGTTGAGGGCTATAGTTCTTGCGTTGCGATCACTTGCCGATCTCGCTTTCACACTACATATTGCAGCTCGAATTCAGGATCGGATTGACAATCCCTTCTACTCCGATTCTGACCCCGAACTGGAGGCTCTCAGATGGGTGACTAGGAGGATGAGATGGTTATCTAAAGCTATCATAATTGACTTCATCGCCATTCTTCCTGTCCCACAGGTATGAAGAAAACTTTTTGGTGTAAATTGTTGTCGGTAAATGCTGGTGTGCTTAAAATATACGAAGCGAGAATGTTTTACTGTTAGAGAGGACAATTCTTCTGTTCATTCACTTATCCTCTCAGTACTCTCACTTGAGTTTTGAACAAATATTACCTTCTCGTAAAAAAAGAAAAAAAATCAATCAAAATTAGAGATCTCTTAACCATCCATATATGTCAAATAAATACACATTTCAATTTATCCAGATGATCTTAATTCTTTTTTTTTTTTACCCTTTCATTGAATTGATTGGATTGATCTAGATAGTCAGACAATCTTAGAATTGATTGATTTTTTTTTCTTTTTATGTTTTAGAAAGAATATGATTCATATTTTTATTTTTCTTTTGAGTAAAAGATGTCAAATATGTTGATTTATAAATAAAAAAATAAAAATTAGTGCAATTTGAAGTTGAGAAAACCTAAAAGTTATCCAAAAGATATATGAATATATGGTAGCTAGTGAACAACTCACCTTTTTTTTTTTTTTTTTGAATTGAGTGAACAACTCACTTAATAGGCCTTGTAACTCAACTTCAACTTTGTCTTACACTTTGGTTTTTCCGTTAAAACTATTGTTAAAATTTCAGTTAAATCAAAAGTTCTTTTTTCAATAAAATGTTTTTCTCCAAGATATTATCGTCAACTAAGATATACATCTTAAAAATAATAAAAACATTTAATTAGATTTTATCAATTTCCTGATAATTATAACAAAATATATCCTTTAATTTTGTAAATATCAGATAAAAAAAACCTATAAAACCTTTTGTTTATTGGCAAAAAAAATTATATTGGAAAACAAAATTTATTGCAGAAGTTTTTTTTTTGACATTTAAAATTATGTTTTAATGATTTTATAAAATGTCTTCAACTTATTAATTTGTAATATAAAAATAGACTGCATGGAGGAAAGTGTGAGACTAAGTTGAAGTTGAGGGATTAAAGATAAGGGAAGAACAAAAGTATTGATAATTTGAAAGTTGAGAGATCAAAACGATTGTTTTTCCTCATTTAATACAAGGGACAAAACAAAATATTTAAAAGTGTGGCACCCTTGTTTCAATCACTCAATCAGAATGAGCCCCCGAAACATTGTGTATGTGGATTTTTTTATTATTTTTTTTCAAATGCTTAGTATAATGTGTTGGTGAGTATGATATCCACAAGTACTGTTATTGGTCCATGTCATTGTTAAGTATGTTGTTTTACTTTTTTATACAAACTCACCCAAACCCTTCAACATCTTCAATAGGCTCCTTATTTGAGTTCCTTACATAAAATCTAGGGAGAAAAAGAAATGCTCCGATGACGCTTTTCTTAATAGAATCCTTTTTCTGAAAAAAAAAAAAAACGAAAAACGAGAGTTTATGATGTTAATACCTTTACTTCAAATTCAGCAAAGTTTTGAAAGGCCTTTTTTCCCCCCACATAATTAGAATTTACTTGTTGACTCTAACATTGTACAGGTGACAATAATAATTGTCTTCTTCAGAATGAACGAGTTTGGGTATCTAGATGAATCAGCAATTGGCACCGTCTTTCTTCTTTTACAGTTTATCACAAGAGGCTGCCAAATCTATCACTTCCAGAAGCAATTTAAAATGCTTGGAAAATGGGCCAGTGCATTCTATTTCCTCATGTACATCCTTGCTGGTCATGTAAGTTTATCTCTCCATTATCAAAAGAAAAAAAAAATCCAATAACATTTATTGAGTCTTTGATACAATATTGAAGTTTATTTATATAATCAGTTGATTTAACCGAAAAGAAATAGAAAACAAACCAACAAATATTCACAAATTGTACGTTAACTTAGAAAACAAAGTTCTAAGAAAGCAACCAAGACTAGCTGTCTATAGATATATAGAAGGACAATTCCTAAGTTCGCCCATTGGGTGAATGCGCATATTCACCTCTCTTGTGATTAACGCATAATAACTTTATAATTTTCTAATCCAACTATTCATGTTGTACAACGTAATACAAAGATTAGCTCTGTAAAAAATCAATTAAATTGAAGACCATTTATTTATTCATTTTCTATGAAATACATGGACGGTTCATTATAATAGTAGTAAGTGTTGTTAGAATCATCCATTTATTTGATTCAATTAGATAATTAAACAATTTCCGATTCGATTGATTTTTTCCAAAAATGATTTTTAAAGACTAATTTAAGATATGGACCGTTGGATTATAAATTTATTAAGTAAAAGTATGTTAATCGACAATGGGGGTGAATATACTCATTCACCCTAGGGGTGAACCTAAGAATTGTCCTAGATAGAAACAACCATTGCCTTCTTGGGAATTAATATACCACAAGAAAACAGACGTTGTGACACTAAAATCCCATAATCCACGTTAGAAATTTAGAGTTTCTTTTACTGAGTTGCTATTTTAGTTTTTCAAAGCATGTCTATTATTTCATTTATTTTATTTTTTAGAGAGAAAAAATTATTAATCTAAAAGATTATAACGATAGGGATGACGCTGTAAAATCCTAACTACTCCATTTAGAGAAGATGACCTACTCATACTCTTAGGGCACGTTTACTTACTTGGAATGAGGATGAAAATGGAGGGAATGATTACGGGGTAAAAATATTCCTGCGTTTACTAACACATAAAGGAATCAGAATGATTCCAGGTAAAAGTATTCTAGCGTTTATTAACACATAAAAGAATCGGAATGAGTGTAGGTCTCACCTTCTTGTCAGGAATCGATTTCTGAATACTCATGAATTTTGATTACGAAGGGGGGAGATGAGTTTAGGAATCAAAGACTTCGGAATCAAGACCGATTCCTTTCTTCTCCCATTCTAGTTGTCTCCGATTTATGATTATTTTCCATTCCAAGTAAGTAAACATGTCATTAATGTAAAACCAACGGTTACAGCTACCATAACCTGATAGAGCCCAAACTCTAACTACACTTATCACTCTTACTTGGCTACAGACAAACAATCTATCACATAAGTCCCAATACATCCTTACAGTCAACCTAAGAAGACACTAATCCCCTTCCACATCATGTACCGAAACCACCAATACATGTGCAAGGCCAGCTCTATATTACTTAACAAAAACAAAAATACCGAAACTAAAACAAATAGTCCCTAAAATTGACACCATAATAATGGCACAACCACTACACCTAAACACCCAAACTCTTGCTCAATAGAGATAGGAGGGATTTATTATGTCTAACCAAAAATCAAAAATAAAAACCTAATAAAACAAAGACGTAGACCGCTATGACCTGATTTCCTTTTCCTCAATGACGAATTCAACCTCCATGAAAGAATCACAGTGGAGATTTCAAAAAAAAAAAAAAATCACAGTGGAGTTGGGATATTCACTTATTCAGGAAATTATAACATGGTCTCGGACCATGGTACATGTGGTGGTCTGGATTGATGTTATTGGCCCATATGACTTGTAGTTATTTTTTATTGGTCTCTTAATTTAATTTTTTTTCAGCCCCTGCATGATCCTCACCAAATTCGGCCCCTACATGATCCCCACCAAATTCGAGAGATATTATTGGCTTGGACCACCACATGGCAGTGTCAAATGGTATTTTGGGACCACAGAATAATTCCTCCACTTATTCAGTGCCAATTATCTTGTTCCCCAGCACACAAGCATGGGGGCTAAAGAAATAACCCAACGGTCCAATCCGACTTAACCACTTGAACCTAACACAGTTGTCGGTCATCTGAATCCCACCGATAGCCATCATGTAGCAAAACCCATACCAAGGCAAGCTCCAACAACATGGGACCACCAACCACCACCAAACTGGTTGTTCCCGATCAAAATCATTCCAAATCACTGTAATCTGCCATATCTGTCTAGACCCGCTCAGAAACATCAACCCAAGAGAACCGCACAACACCAGTGAGTCCTTCCCTCCCTGCGCCCAATCCCTATATCCCTAATATTGGAATATGATGACCATGTTGAATGTCCATTTAGTTCAACCAGAAAACTACACATTAACCTACGGTTGACAAAAAGAGTTGCTATCTAAGCAATTTCATTTTTTCTAACCATGAGTAGATTTCATATTTAACTCATGGCTATTATTCATACATTCTTTAATTAAATCTACCCATCCTCTCAAAATGTTTTATTCTTTTGATATGTTGATTTCACATGAATTGTTCGTAACATCCTCATTGACTTTCTTTGCCTGTTATGGAAGAGAAACGACAACATTTATCTTTAAACTGACAGTGTTACAAAGGTACCCACTATTATTTTTTTTTTTTTTTAGAATAAGAAACCTTTATTGAAAATAATTAAGATTACATAACATGAGAATGACCGGTGGTAGACATGAAGTCCCCACTCTCCTCCCTAAAACCAGTTACGGGTTTGTCATCAGGAATGACCTCCATGAGCCGAAAGGGCCCAACCCCTAACCACCTATATCGCTCAACCTCTCAGGCTACAAAGAATCCTAAGAATCTCGATACCACCTCATAGACAACCGCCAGAAAAACCAACACCCTCTTTCACACCGCGTCCCAAAGATACCAGACCACGTACAAGGATCGCTCGTCAGCACATTGACCATAAGATAAAACCGAAAATAAATCAATTCATCCCCAGGAAAGACACCACATCCATGGCACCTCAATTTGACCCAACCCTAGCTCAAAAGAGGAGGGACATACTAATGACCAAAAAAACCTAAAGAAAAACCTAACCAAAAACAAGCTTCCAAACAAAAACAAAAAGGAGTCGCCGCAGACCTCTTGCCTATCCCCAGGTGCCGTGCCTATAAACCACCACCACAAACCTATTCCTTCAAGCTTACCTCGCCGAAGTTACCCAAACCCAACAGTAGGCCACAGCAAATCTCCTAACTGTTGTCGGCTAGATCTAAGCCAAATTCTAGAATCCCACCAGCCCAAAGCAGTAAGAAAATCCATGTGCCCCGCCACCTCAGAGCGCAACAACTCCAACTGACTGAGTCCGTCAACTTGAAAGCTCGAAACCACCGCTGCAGGCTCCGCATAGCAACCCAAAATAGAGAAGAAACCAGCGCCATACGATCCATGGCATGCCATCGCCATGATCTGGCCTCTGGCCATCTGCTCCATACTTGCACTGCCACCGAACACCTATCAACCACCATCCACGCCTGCGTCACCGCTTGAGAGGAGTGAAGATACCCGGCCTAGATCGATGAAACGAAGACAAAGGTAGGATCCTTGAGACCCTAAGAACCCGTCTGGCAACACCCAAGACTTGTCGATGAGGCACGGAGCCATAGTCAACGCGGGGGCGCCGTCGGACATGTGGCAAACTTTTCTATGTTTTCTCCAAACCTAGGTTTCTCTCCTGATATATCAGAGTGAGAAGGAGAGAACTTTTAGGTCAAAGGTACCCAATATATGTTTACTAGTCCGACCAAAATGAATCTCACGTGCATGACCATACACTTACATACACCTAAATCTCAAGCCCCAACCAGATAAAAGTATACAAAGCATAAAAACTTAAATTGTGTGTTATCCTCCATCAAGTCAATTGGATCATCTACTTTGGAGTATAAGGGTCCTCATAGCTAAAGGGAAAAAAAGAAGAAGAAGAAGAATAAACAACTAAATGTATAAGAATTAAGACATTTTTGTTTAGAGATCAAAACCGATAAGCAATTTGTGCATCATACCCAAAATTGATTGACAATAGTTTGAGGGGTTCATTTTCTTTAAAATCCAATGTGACAATTTTCTACCTTGCGACCACATTTCACATTTTATATGTCATGTCATGTGTGGTGAATTTTCAAGCCATACATGTGGATGGTAAAACACACTTAGCACACAATTCCATCTATTATTTTCCTTTTTTTTTTTTTGACAATATTATTTTCCTTATTCATGCTAATAATGTCGCTAGTAATATAGGAAAATAAGAATTTTTCCGCAGAGAAACTATCACAAAATAGGCTACTGAACCTAACAACCTATAGCCGAAAACCTAATCAATTAATTAGTTACCTAGACTATTAAATTTAGGGTCTGTGACCATCAACCCCAAAATGGGCTAATTTTAGCCCACTTACACCACCAATAAAAAACTATTCCCACTAACCCAAAAACAGATTAAAAAGATGATTTTACCCACTGAAAATTAAAAAATTACACAATGGTAGCGCTCCCTCTCCTCTCTCTCTCCACGACGCACAGCGCTCTCTCTCTCTTCCCTCGGATTCCGAACCAGAAGCCTCCGAGCCCGGCTCGCTCCACAACGGAGGCTCAGATAAGTACTCGATCGTCGGTGGCGCTGCAGGCTATCGTTATCGAGTCTGGCACGACGAGGAATATGAGAGAGATCCACCACTCACAGGATCCTTCATGGGCGGAAGACGGTGTCGATTGCATATGACGAAGAAACTCCGATTGCGGGGTTTGCTTCCGAGTTGAAGAGGAACTGGATTAATGTTGGAGAAGCAGCCGAAGTTCAAGTCCGAGTCCAGGTCAGGTCCGGAGTTCTAGCTGGAGTTCGGTGCTCTCTCTCTCTCTGAGTTCGACACTCTTCCTCTGTCAACGACATCGTTCTTGCCCCAAAATAGCAACTGAGGGTCCTTCTCCGATCCCTTCTCCGTTTTTGCTCCAAAACAGCAACAGGCGAAGTAATTCTCATAAAAAAAAAAAGAAAAAAAAGAAGCAACCTACGAAGAAAGGTAAAGTGGTGGGTGCCCAGAGCATTTCTGGGTGCCCAAATCAAACTTCTTCTTTTTTTGGTAAAATGGGGGCAGAAGGAAAGAAAAAAGTTTTATTATCTCGTAATAAAGATCTATTGAGGGGCAATAGACGTCTATTGGGGGGCAATAAATGTTTTGAACTGATGTAATATCCTTGTTTTTTTTCCTTAATCAAAGTTTTATTTGTTTAATTTTACGGAGATTAGTTCTCATTCCGGCGACTAAAAGTTCTATTAGGGGGCAATACAGGTTTATTCAGGGGGCAATAAACCTCTCCAGCCCCATATAAGATCTCTGACAACCTCTTTGGAAACTTCCAGCGAGGTTTCATAAACCTCTATTGCCCCCCAATAGATCTATTGGGGGGCAATAGAGGTTTATTGTCCCTCTATTGGGGGGGGGGGTGGGGGGCAATAGACGTCTATTTGAGAGCAATAAACCTTTTCGGCGACATATGAGATCTCCAACGACCTCTTTGGAGACTTCTGGCGAGGTTTTCGGAGAAGTCCGGAATCCGACGACCGTTTGCTAGAATCCGGCAAAGTTTCCTATAACTTCTCTCTCTCTCTCTATGTAATAAAGAGGTAAAATAGTCTCAAAAATAAAAAATAAATAAAAATTTTAATGGGGTATTAGGGCATCTCCAACAAACTAGTTAAATTCAAATTTTAGCTATATATAACTATTTTTAAAGCAAAATTCAACTCCAACAGACTAGCTATTGCTAAGTTATATTTAGCTTTAGCTAAATTGGCTAGCTATATTTAGCTAGATTTAGCTATATTCCTCTCTCCTCTTTTGTCCACATGTCAGTTTATGATTGGATAAAATATAGTATATTATTTATAAATAGCTACTACTGCTAGAGCAACATTGTTAAATCAATAGCTATATTTCACAATTTTAGCTATATTTAACTACAAAATAATTCCTACAGTTGGAGATGCTCTTAGGGAAGACCTCCTTAGATTGTTTTGACTAAGGGGGAATTAAAAAACACTTAATGGGGTGAGTGAGAAAAAAATCCCTAGAATTGGGGTAAATGGACAAAAACCCTTAAATTTAATATACAACTGCAAAACACGTAGATGCACTATCACACAAATATTTTCTATCCTCAAGTTCATAACTTCAGACAACTTTCCTCCTTTTATGTATTTTTCTCTTCTTTGCTTTGGCAAACCTATAAATACAAAAACAAATAAATTGCACAAAAATAAATGAAAACCAACTAAGAAAATGTGGGAAAGTATGACAATAACTTCACATAAATATGCTTTTATATATCAATGCACAACTTATATTGAGTGAAGTGGAACACATGTGACCATTGGGCATGCACATGTGGGTTAACCATGCTCCAATCCCATGATAAATTAATCTAAGCATCACATCTAAAATCAATTTGCCTCATTGACAATAGTTGGAGAGGCTTAACCCTTACAAAATACATTACAGTGTCATAATCTTCTAACTTAGAGCTACACTTTACATTCTCACAATACAACCTAAAGCAACCAGGCCAGGATACAGTCCGGGAGTTGACTTGGGTACACATTTGACCTATTGCCCCGACCCAACCTATAAACGAAACTCAGCATTAAGGGACGTTGAGCACCATAGCGAAGCACTACCATTATACCACCATGAACCCACCTGATCTTCATCTTCATCTGGAGAGAGCAATCGCCAATAGTAGACAGCAACTCCTCCAGATATGCACCAGGTTCACCCCAAAAGCAAAGACATTGCCATAATAAAGGGTCGACAAGTCCGAGACCGAATTGCAGAGAACTCCCAAAAAAGTCATGGCTTTGTTGCTATATCTTACATGACGCCCTCGAAAGGGCACTGCTGATAAAAGGTGGAAACCCTCGTTAAGCAAGCCCATTAACATCACCTCAAAGAAGACGTAAAAGGAAAAATGTCAATTTACCCAAATTTGAGCTATATATATTAACCCCACTTACCCAAACATCTTATAAGATTGCCCACTTATCCAACAAATTACATATTTTTTTGCCTAATACCCAACTAAGTTTTTTTTTTGTTTTTTTTTTAGACAATTTTGCTCTCGCTCCCTCCCTTTGTCACTTAAAGAGAGAGAAGTCACCAGAGACTCCACCAAACTCCGATCACCAGTGGCCGGACTTCGTCGAATGTCTCCTAAGAGGATGTCGAGGATTTCTTGGGTCCCTGGAGACTTTTATTGTCTCCAAAAAAACCAATAATCTTTTATTGCCTCCCAATAAAATAAATTTTTTATTAGGGGGCAATAAAAATTTATTGGGAGAAAATGGACTAATCTCTCTAAAATTAGCAAAGTTTTATTGAGAAAGAAGATAAGGATATTACATCAATTCAAAATCTTTTATTAGGTTTTATTGGTGGGAAATAAAAAATTTATTGGGGGCAATAAAATTTTAATTGAGGGTCAATAATTAGTGCAAAATCATCATTTTCTTCTTGTTTTTCTTGTAAGTCCAGCGTCGAACAAAACACAGATTTAAAAGATGGTCGCTAAAAAAAATTGATCTTTCTTCTTTTATTAAGAAGGAAAAAGAAAAAAGAAATTTGATAAAAGCACCCAAAAAACTGATCTGGATGTTATAGTATAATTAAAACCCAACAGTAGCTAACAAGCCTACCTTGTCCTTATTATAATTAAACCAAACCAGTAGCTCCCATGCTCACCATGTCAGGGCACCATAATTAGAGTCATCAAAACATTGATCAGTAGGACCCCATAAATAAAAGAGAGCAACAACAACATTTTGTGAGCTTGACACAACAACAATCCCAGAATCCAGCGATATCTGACTCAGTCATCAGCACTCCGGCGTTCTCGAATGAGTCACAGATTTCCGGTTGCAGTTGAGGACGAGTAGTGATTCGACCGGAACATCGCAAGTCTGGTCGCCGTTGCTGAGGAAGAGGAAGCTCTGATCGGCGCGCTAGATTTTCAGGCCGTTGAACCCAGCCAATGAAGGAGAATCGGTCGCAGATGAAGGCTGAGGGGAGAGAGAGATGATTTCTTGAACCTCATCGCCAGAGTCGGTATCGGAGCCGTCCATGCCGAGACACTAGTCGCAAATGAAGGCTGGAAAGAGAGAGAGAGAGAGAGTCATTTTGGATAAAGACTGGGTCACTACTGGGAGAAGAGAGAGAAAGACTGAATTCATGAGTGGTAATTTAATAATTGAGTTGAGGCTAAAAGTGACATTTGTCGTTAAATGGAATGAGTGGGCACACAAATATGTTAGTAGGGTAAGTGAGTTCATGTCGATTGCTCCCCGATTATTTTTTTTTGTTGTAAAAGGCTCATATCATTCAATCAAAGCTAGAACAGCACTTATAAACATTTCCATTGCCTACAATTTGTCAAGCAAGTAGGAAACTTAGTATCACTCAATGAACATTACACCTCACTTATTTTAGTAAGCTTATGATATTGTGCTAAGTATTCTAACACAAAATCGAACTCTAGGTGATATTTTCTTTGCCAATGCACTCAACTTTAAAATGATATTATGAAAATTTACATAATAATTAAAAACATAAGAAAATAATAATATTTTTGAACATGAAAAGAAACACTATAAAGAAGATCCCAACAAACACTTGCGGGCCTAGTAAGAGACTACTGAGCCTACGCACTCAATGACTTTTTTTTCTTGTTGTATGTTTTTATTTATTTTTATTTTTATTTATTTTTAATAATAAAAAAAACTCATATACAACAACTAGTTTATTGTGAGTCGAACTCATGACCTCACTCTTATAAAAGCTAACTTATGCCAATATACCAAATGGTACTGGACTTGTTGGTGTACGTTATTTGTGGTATATACTAGATAGCCAACTCGTTTATAATATTATTACTAATTAAGCCCCCACTTAGGCATATACAAGCTTATTTTGGCCTTCTACAACAATAAAACAAAGTTGATAATGGAAAAGTTACAACAATCTTGAAATGTATTTTCAATTAGCCTCTTTTTATTTGGTTCAACTTCCTTATAAACCTATAACCTAGAAGAAGAAAAATTCGTTCATGCCCCCACATAGATAAAATCCTGGATCCGCCACTTCCAACAAAGGTTTATCAAAATTGACATATGAAAAAACTCTAGTGGGGAAATTACGAAACCAAATACTATTATGATATACATTTTAACATAAATCTGCAAATTGATCTGCTACCATATTGGCCTACGAGAATAAATGGTGGAAAGATATATTTAAAATTGCTGATTGAATATCATTACGAATCGAAGAAACTCACAAAAGAACCTTGAAAATAGTTAAAAAAATAATAATCTTTGTTATCGACTTTGAGCATGTGAATGTCAACACCCTTATTTTTGGCAGTTATTTACTTCATGCTAATTTTTTGTGCGAGTACACCTTAAATTTAATTATCAAATCCTTGAATTGTTTTAATTATTCTAATTTTAATTAGTTTTAGAATTTATTCAGATTATTTAATCAATTAATGTTCAGGTGCTTGGAGCATTTTGGTATTTTCTGTCCATTCAACGAGAGATATCATGTTGGCATCACACGTGTAAAAATATTACAGGGTGTGTAGCAACTAATTATTGTGAGGACACTAGTCACTTAGCAAATATCACGCTACTAAATGAGATGTGTCCTATAAATCCATCCAATGCAACGCTATTTGATTTTGGAGTATTCCTTGAAGCTTTGCAATCTGGAAATACAGGACCGATAAGTTTTTCAACAAAGTATTTCTATACTTTTTGGTGGGGAATTCGAAATCTAAGGTATGCATATCTCAATATTTAAGATTTGACAATTTATTGCTAATCACAAAACTATTTACTTTTTTTTTTTCCTTTACTGTAGTTTTTAGATTAAATTCAGGATTTTGGTCATTTTTAGCAGACTCTCTATTTTAGCTCCTTAGCTATTTTAGAGAGCATGTTTAACTTTTTATCTATTTTAGCAGCTGCACCAGACTCCTAAGTGGCTCTCCATTATAACTTTTAGCTATCTCGCTCCTAAATATAGAGAGCGAGATGAGGCTCTCTATAATTTAAAACATTCCTTTTGAATTATTTTATATAAATTATAAATACATTTAAACTATTTAATCTTCATTTAAAAAGTAATATAAATTTAAAATTAGCTAAAATAGAGAGTATTGATACAGACGTATTTCTAAAGTGGCTAGCTAAAATGACTTTTTAGCTATTTTGGCTAAAATTTGACTCAAAAATGGCTAGTATTGCTAAAGATGCTCTTAAGCATATGTGTATATACATGGCCCTTTTAGTGAGGGATTTTTTTTTTTTTTTGGCCAATTTAAGGAATCTCTTATTAAACTAACTTTTTGATCACATATGGGCATTTCTACTGTTCAGTTTCTAGGTCTATATGAGTAGCTCACTTCTACAAATTTTCAGTCAAATTAATCATTGTCAAAGCATTCAAAACTGTGGTTTATAATTATAAATATGAACGGTTTCAGTTGGACATATTTGATTAGTCCATTGATTCTGGTACCTTTACGATAATCAATTTGGTTGAAAGTTTGCAGATGTGATCTATTCATAGAGTCCTAATAACTGAATGGTTGAAATGTCGAATATGTGATCGAAAAGTGGGCCATACAAAGGATTCCCCAAATTAAGCCAAAAAAAATAATCCCTTTTTTTTTATACCAAAAGACTATAAATTAAAAATTTCAGGGCATCCAAAAAAAAAAAAAATCCCTTAGTGAAAGCATCTTGTACATACATATACCATAGTATGTACTCATTTGTATTCGCCCACTCTTGAATTTAATATAATTAAATACTTTAATTACATTAATTTAATCTCGTCCATTGGCTATTTGGCTGTGTATTCCTCTCCTTTTTTTATCTATTTAGGTAACGTTGTCCTAATAATAAAGAACTAAATTCAAATCTAACTCTAACAAGTTTCCCCTACCCCTTAATATACTACAACACTGATGAATGTCTAGTTTATTAGTCGTTAAAGGATTTGACACGTGATAGGGTGCTACCTGCCATCAACTGCATGTAGGCAATGCACAAAATTAGTATATTACTCAGTTTAAATCAAAGGTCATCTTCTTTCTAGGTTCCCGTCCGCTCATCAAAACCCAGAGGCAAGTCGGTGTATGGATGCATTTACGTGTTTTTGTTATCAGACAATAATTTGCTGTGGCACAATAACATTAAGATTCTTGATTTTTTTTGTCATAAAAAAAAAAAAAGATTCTCGATTTTTTTAAAGCATGTATTTATTTATTTTATTTTTTTTGGGCAATGAAAGCATGTATTTATTTAAGCACGAATTCCCTGCCCTGCACTCTACACACTTCTCTGTTAAATTGTTACGTCACCTTTTGCAGTAATTTTGGGACGAATTTGGAAGCAAGCAACTATTTGTGGGAAAACTGCTTCACTATTCTTCTTTCCCTTGTTGGCTTAATACTGTTTCTGTATCTGATGGGAAATGTGCAGGTATGTGGTTATTATAACTTATTCTCGTCAATATTAGTTTCGCTAAATAGTAAATACTCATTATTGAGAATAGCTTTCCTACATTCCTACATATATAAAGCAATTATAGCTTTGCTTCGTTTTTTGAAATAAAGCTATAATATCCCAAATTTGCACCACTTCTTTTTCTGCTCCCCAACCTAGGAGATAATTCATGTTCCTAGTTTGATGATTGTATTCTTTCTTATTAATTCTTTTTTAATAATAGAGTTTTTCTATTAGAACCTCCAAATTTACTCACTTAGAGATAATTCATGTTCCTAGTTTGATGTTTGTAGAAGAATTTGGGTGATATATGCTTGGTGTTGTCGCCTTTGATGTAGTCTTGCTTCATTTGTTCAATGCAAGCAACATTATCCTCATAAATGCTTGTTGGCTCATCTGTGGTAGACTTCAAACCACAATTGCCTCGAACATGCGTAACTATGGATCGAAGCCATACACATTCATGAACTGCTTCGTGAAGAGCAATAATCTCTGCATGATTCGAAGAGGTAGCGACTAAGGTTTGCTTTGTAGACCTCCAAGATATCGCGGTCTTTCCATGGTGAATACATAACCAGTTTGGGAGCGACCCTTGTGTGGGTCAGAGAGGTACCCAGCATCAGCAAAACCTTCTAAAACACTTATATCGTTTTGGGATGGGGAGAGGGAACGCAGTTCACCATGTATGGCGTCCCTGACATTTGATGGGTCCGAATCCATCGTCTCTCTGTAGGGATAAAACAAGCCCATATCGATCGTACCACTTAGGTATCGAAAGATGTCTTTAACATCAGTCCAATGGCGTCGTGTTGGCGCAGAGCTATATCTAGCTAACAAGTTCACAGCGAATGAGATGTCTGGTCTTATGCATTGTGCTAAGTACAATAATGCGCCTATTGCACTTAGGTAGGACACTTCTGCCTCTAGCACTTATTCGTCGTCATTTTTTGGACGAAATGGATCCTTCTTTGGATCAAGACTACGGACGATCATTGGGGTGCTTGAAGACTTAATTTTGTTAGTATTAAAACACCTAAGCATCTTTTGGGTATAAGCTGATTGATGAATCAGGATACCATCTTTACGGTGCTCAAGTTCCAAACCGAGACAAAACCGTGTTTTCTCAAGATCTTTCATCTCAAACTCGGATTTCAAGTGTTCAGCGGTTTCCCTTAACTCTTTAAGGGTGCCAATTATGTTCATGTCATCGACATAAACTGCTATTATTGCGAATTCAGAACTTGTCCTTTTTATGAACACACATGGGCATAGTTCATTGTTGACATATCCCTTACCAATCAAGTAGTCACTTAGACGGTTATACCACATCCGTCCGGATTGTTTCAATCCATATAGTGAGCGTTTTAATCTAATCGCAAACGCGCTCCGTGGTTTAGAGCCACTTGATTTGGGTAACTGGAGTCCATCTAGGACCTTCATGTATATTTATGTTTCTAGATCTCCATATAGATACGCAGTAACCACATCCATAAGCTGCATGTTCAGTTTTTCAGAACCACCAAACTGACAAGGTAACGGAAAGTTATGACGTCCATTACGGGAGAATAGGTCTCCTCGTAGTCGATTCCAGGGCGTTGTGAGAAGCCTTGCGCCACAAGGCGAGCTTTGTACCTTACAATCTCATTTCTCTCATTATGCTTTCTAACGAATACCCATTTGTGACCAACCGGTTTGGTGTTGGGCGGTATTGGTATAACCTTTCCAAATACCTTTCTTTTCGCTAGAGAATCAAGTTCTGCTTGGATCGCATCTTTCCATTTAGGCCAGTCGGCTCTACGTTAACATTCATCAACGGAGCGTGGTTTGATGTCATCGGTCTCAATAATCTCACGCGCCACTGAATACGCGAATACATCATCAATGATGATGGAGCTTCTTTCCCACGTCCCATGTACACTAGTGTAATCTACAGAGATCTCTACGTTATCAGGGATAGGTTCTGACATTGAGGCGTCCCCTAATGATGTCTCTTGGACATAACCATAATCCGGAACATTCTCATGGGACGGATTTTGAGTATCGATGATCAAATGATTTGTTTGTGTCTCATTTGCTCTCTTTCTAGGGCGAGAATCCTTCGAACCAATCGGTTTACCGCGCTTCCTTGCGGGACCTGCGGCCATAGATGCCACATCATTGCCATTCTGGGCAATGGCGCCATCTCCTGGTGTCACAGGAGTGGCGTTATGTCCAGTATTTGGGACATCGATCCTTGCAGGCACGTTTGCAGCAGGTATGTGTGATCTCGTCACTTTGACAACATCAGAAAACGCATCAGGCAGAGTGTCTGCTACGTTCTGGAGCTCGATTATTCTTCGCACTTCAAGTTCGGACTGTGCGGTACAGGGATCGAGATGAGACATAGTGAGGACAGACCACAAAAATTCCTGTCATTCCTGTTGAACATCTGTGTTCTTATCTCCCCCTAACGATGAGAAGAATGTCTCATCAAAGTGACAATCCGCAAATCTAGCGGTAAAGAGATCGCCTGTCAAGGGTTCAAGATAGCGGACGATAGTTGGAGATTCGTAGCCAACATAGATGCCCATTCGTAGTTGTGGACCCATCTCAGTGCGCTGTGGCGGCGTAATAGGCACATAAATGGCACACCCAAAAATGCGTAAGTGCGAGATATCAGGCTCCTACCCAGTTACTAGCTGTAACGCAGAGTAAGATTGGGTTGCAGTGGGTCGTAGACGAATTAGCGTCGCTGCATGCAATATTGCATATCCCCAAGCAGAAACAGGGAGATTGGTGCGCATAACCAATGTTCGTGCTATCATTTGTAGTCGTTTGATAGCGGCTTCTGCGAGACCATTTTGGGTATGAACATGGGGAATTTGATGCTCTACATCAATCCCCAGTGACATGCAATAGTCATCAAATGTTTTCGATGTAAACTCCCCAGCATTATCAAGTCGAATTGACTTAATAGGATGGTCAGGGTAGTGAGCCCGTAGACGGATAATCTGGGCGAGGAGTTTAGCATAAGCAGCATTTCAAGTGGACAACAGCACGACATGTGACCAGCGTGTCGACGCATCAACCAATACCATAAAATATTTAAAAGGTCCGCATGATGGTTGAATTAGTCCACAGATATCCCCTTGGATTCTCTGTAAGAACGGAATGTGTATTTTGGGATCCTTTGCGTAGGACGGTCTCGGTCCTAATTTCCCGAATGAACAGGCTTTGCAAAATGAGCGAGGGGCCCTAGAAGCAACCAATGAGGATTTTGGTCGGGCCTGAGAGTTTGTAGCGCTATTAGAAGCAAAATGTGTGACTACATCACCCATCCTAGTGTTGGAACCATGGAAAGTGGCATCCATGGTGTCTTTGCCATGGGGAGTATCAGCCATGGCGTCATGGCCATGGTTGGCACCATTTATGGCATTGTCACAAGGGACTTGGGCGCCCCTATGGCGGCCCAGGACAGCAGCAGCGCCAAAGGCTGCGGTTGTTGCGGTCTTGCTAAGTCCGGGAATCAATTTTCGAGTCTTGCTTCTTCTCACTCTGAAGAATGGATTTCCGTGTGAAGTCTTTAGTATACAGATCATCATATCACGACTAGGATGTCCTAATCGGTCATGCCAAAGCCAATATGTGTCTGAATCTAAGAGATCTTCTCTTATAACGTTATTGGATTCAATAGGTCGAATGGTAGTGACATAAAGTCCACTAGATTGACACATAAGCTTCTCTAAGATGCGCTTTCATCCGCAGTCATCAGAGGTAATGCAAAGGAATTGTTTTCCGTTCTCAGTATACGTTTCCGCATGGAATCTGTTGGCTCTTATATCTTTAAAGCTCAATAAGGTTCGATTTGCCTTAGAAGCGTAGAGATCTTCTGCGACTTTAATCAAGGTGCCATTAGGCAATAGAAATTGGGCCATTCCATGTCCTTGAACTAAACCTGATGGCCTAGCCATCGTAGTCACAGAGGAATATGTGGGCAACATCGTAGAATGGTGTGCGTAGTCGCACTATCCGCAAGACATTGTAGTTCTCCAAAATCCATTCCTAAAAGAAAAGCTCGTAATTAAAAAGGAGTCATAAAGAAAAGAACTCAACTTTTATTAATAAGCCAACAGGATTACATCATTGTCTCTTTTACTAGAGAAAATCTAATCCAAAAACTAGCTAATGCAAAACAATGGTAGTCGTCTAACTTCTTTCGGTAATTCCAACATAAATGTGACCAGGTGAGTAGAGAGATGTCGGTGGAGCAAAGCTCTCTTAAGTACCACTAATCTCAAAACCTTCCTAGACATCACATTTTTATCGAGTACGCCTACTTTGAAGAAAGATTAAACTATTGGCATCTTCTACAAAAATAATATGGCAATTGCCTACATCTCTTGGAAAATAAAAAGACTTAATCAAAATCGCCAGTTTCTGGGTCTTGATCCTTGTAGTCTTCCACGCTTATATTGAGATCGCCATCTTGATCTTCTTGTTCCATGTAATTTGCCTCCCTTGCATAACGATACATCTTGTATGCGTTTGCAAAATTCTAGGATGCTTTACATGCCCTTGCCCTTGTCCAGGCAGTCCACATCTAAGACAAGCATCTTTATGGTCAGGTTCCCTTGATCGAGGCGCTTTAGAAGCGTTTTGGGGACAGTTTCTTTCCTTGGTGGCGTCACCACCATAACCGGAGGCTTGGCCTCTCTCTCTCTTCACACGTTTACCACCACGGTTCCGTGCACGCCTATCTTGGCGGTTTCCTTCCTCTTTAGGGCGAGAATTATCCCTATCCTTAGGGTTTCGCTCCTTGCGACCTCTCTTAGGGGCGCGACTATAATTAGACTCTGGAATTAACTTGGCTCCCATGGGTCTAGAGTTATAGTTCTTCACAAGTATGTTATCGTGCTTTTCAGCCATGTTCATGGCACCAATAAGCTCATGAAATCTTGTGATGCGTCTAGCATTGACATCAATCCGATAGTTCTTGGCTACCATCAATGCAGAGAGGGGGAAGGTAGAGAGAGTCTTCTCGATCAACATCGTATCAGTGATTTTCTGCCCACAAAATTCCATCAAAGACTTGATACGAAGTGCTTCCAAATTGTAGTCAAGTACAGACTTGAAATCACAGAAGCGAAGGCTATGCCATCTCACTTCTAAGTCTGGAAGCAGGGAGTCACGGACGTTGCCAAAACGCTGCTCGAGTTCCACTCATTTTGGAGCGCGTCATTCATGTGCCTTGTCATGAGAATGATGGCTTTAGCTGCATTCGCCTCTCTCGTAGCTCTATTTGCTTCAAAAGCAGCAGCTTGTTGAGGAGTAAGCACATCCTGACTTGGCTCTTGGATCGTACTCAAGATCCCATCAGCCTTAAGATGTTGGCGCACATCACAGACCCACTTGTGGTATCCTGTGCCTGTTGTCTCTAGTGAAGTGAAGCTCAACTTGTTCAGGTTACTCATCCTGAAAAACAACAAGAAAATAGGGTTAGTTTCGGAGCAAATAGGCTACCACGAAAACAATAAAAATTTCTGAGCGTAGTCGCTTCCAAGAAATTCGATTCCAAGAGGGGTTTGATTAGATCGAAACAATGATGTATGTGGTCGATCGTTTTATTTCAACAAACTCTAAGTTTGGAGGACTCTACAAGCTCCAAGCTTGGAGTAAGCACGACCCTCCACAGTTCGGCTTTTTGGTATCCCCTATGAAGAAGAAAAGAGGAAGGGGGGGGGGGGGTAGAAGAAGGGAGGTTGCAAATCCCCGAGAAAAGAAGATAAAAGAAAAAAAGAAAAAAAACTTCAAAAGCGGGAACTTTAATCTCAAAAACTTACTTGTTGATTCAGAGCTTGAGAATATGCGCGTGTTGGGCAGTAGGCGGGCGGAGCAGCAGCGGGGTCGAGGGATCACAAGGTCTCGGGGTCGGGGGATCGCGGGGTCTTGGAGTTGCGGGAGGCAAAAGACAAGCAGGGGCAGCGAGGCTAACCTGGTAGGGTTAGCGTTGAGTTGCGAGAGAGGGGGCTGTAGTAGCGCAGGCGAGGGTAATCCGATGAAGAATTTTTTTTTCAGGGTTTTGGTTTTTAAGGCTAGGGTTAGGGCTCGTGCTGATAACGTGTTTTAGACAAACGGGAATTGAGAGATAATTGTTGTATATTCTCATTGATAATAGGGGCCTCTTTATATAGAGGATTACAATGCATAGAATCCGAATCATACAAGGAAAGATAATCATACATTGAATAAGAATATCTAGATCCTTCTAATTAAACCCTATTACCACTAGGTCAAGTAACCTAGGGTTTGGGCCAGACACACAAATAGGGATTTACTTGAACAGATATTAATAAATAAATTATTTATATATGAGGATAAGATAGTCAATTGACTACATCATATTTCAAAAGATTGCAATACCTCCCATGAAAAAATGAGAAACTTCCTCAAAATCAGGAGAGAAACTGTTGTAACTTTTTTTAAATTAAAAAAAATAAAAATAAAAGCCAATTGACATGTGCGGAGCACATGTTAAGGGGCTAGTACATTTCTTAATCAAACTTGAGATTCAAAAATTAATGTCTAATCAATAAGAAAATGCCATGAATTATTATGTTTTTTTTTCTATTTTAGTAGTGCAAAAAAAAATAATGAAGAAATCATTTGTTTTTATTCTCAAAAAAAAAAAATCATTCGTTTTTTAATGTTTATTTTTTTCTGTATTTTTTGTACCACATGATTAATTATTTAAATATTTTTAGTTTTTTTAGATTTTTTTTTTTTTTTTTGCAAATATAATGGATTGACTTAGATTTAGGTCATAAATCATAAGAGGATTTATTTTGTTTTCCCTCACCATTATGCGTTCAACATATATATCATACATTTTTATGTCACATGATCTTAATCATATTTTAATTCTTATTAAATATATATGAATGCATTAAAAATATATATGAATGCTTTAATGAGTATGTAGTGAAATTGGAAAATGAAAATAGATAAGGAAAATAATAAGGAATACAATCTAATATTATTGAATTGGAAAGTCTCCATAAAATAGATATAATATTTTTTTGGTAGAATTATTGTCCTTAATAGTCATTTTATAGTAGGTTATATATGTCATTTAATAATTCATAATAGAGTGAGGTCAAGTGAGCAGATTTGGAGGTCCCAATAGAAACTCTCTTAATAATAAGGTTTTGTTTGATTCACGAAAAGAAAAGTAATTTTTTTTTATCTTTTTCATAAAATGAGAAATTAAATTTTTCTTGAATTTTTCATTCCAATAGCATAAAAGAAGTTGTTAAAAATGTGTAATTAATACAAGAATATGATAGAAAATGAGTAATAACTGCAAGAAAAGAAAGGAAAAAATGAATCCCATAGGGAGTTGGGGACACTGATTTCCCATATTTTTTCTTCCTTCAAGAAACTATTTAATTTCTTTTATTTTTGCATCCCAAAACTCTTTACTCATATACCAGCAATCTTCCACATACTACGTAAAAGTAAATCATAGTTATGGTCATTTACTAGAGAGAAAATAGTGGGCAGAAGATTTTTTTTTTTTCTTGTTTGTAAATGTCAGAATTGACCTTGATGATTAAATTTTTGTAAATGTATGCGGAAAAAAGTAAATCACAGTTCTATTATCTTTAAGGCCCCGTTTGGATGGCAGGAAATCATGGTATGGAATGAGAATTAATTTCATTTTCCATTCAGATGTGCTGTTTGGTTGTAATTAAAGATTGGAAAGGAAATAAAAAATAAGATTTGACTGGAAATTGACTCCCTCATAAAGCCTGAATAGAATTACCTAGTCATGGGTGGTATTCTATTTCCATTTCCCACTGTCAAAGGCAAAATTACATTAATTATCTCTCTAAAAATTTATATTCCCCACCAATATTCCTTATAAATTGATGTACTTTAATTAGTAAAAGGGCGTTATTGAAAATTATAATTCTATATTTCATTCTTATGACTTAGTAAACACTACAATAGAAATGAAAAATTAATTCCAAAATTTAATTTCTAGTAATATTCCAAACACTCACATGGAAATACCAAATCATATTCCATTCCATATCCGTCTGGAAAGGAAAATAAATCCTTTTCCAATTTTGACATTCCAGCTAACCAAACGGGGCCTAATAGTAGCTTTCTATATACTTAAAAAAATGGTACGGTTGTTGCCACCCTACTTTCTCGTTAGTTCACCGGTCATATTTAAGAATTTTCATTCAAATATTTCGATACTAACCTTATGATTAAGAAATTCTATAAACCCCTCAAGAGATGCAACAACGTAAGAAGACCGGTCATATTTAAGAATTTTCATTCAAATATTTCGATACTAACCTTATGATTAAGAAATTCTATAAACCCCTCAGGAGATGCAACAACGTAAGAAGACTATTTTGCTACTTAAAAAGAATATTTGAAGTTAACAAAAATAATAGAGAGTTCTGATCTCCGTCTCTATATTCAGGAGCAAGATAGCTAAAAGTTAAAATGGAGAGTCACTTAAGAGTCTAGTGCAGCTGCTAAAACATTCCTGTTAAAATAATAGAGAGCTCTGATCTTGCTCTCTTCATTTTAGGTTTTAGCCATCCGACTCCTAAATATAGAGAGCGAGATGATGCTCTCTATTATTTTTGTTAATTTAAAACATTCCTTTTAAGTAGTTTTGTATAATTCATGGATAAATTTAAATTATTTTTTATTTCTTCAAAAAATAATATAAATTTAGAATTAGCTAAAATAGAGAGAACTAATGCATACGTATTTTAAAATTAGCTAATTGAAATGACTTTTTAGCTTTGACTAAAAAATAGCTAGTATTGCTAAAGATGCTATAATCTATTTTAGCAATTACACCAAACTCCTAAGTAACTCTCCATTATAACTCTAAATTATCTCACTCCTAAATTTAGAAAGGGAGATGAGGCTCTCTATAACTTAAAACATTTATTTTGATTTATGTTATGTAATTTATAAATACATTTAAACTATTTAATTTATTAAAAAATAATATAAATTTAAAACTAGCTAAAATAAAGAGAACTGATGTAGATGTATTTTAAAAATGACTAGCCAAAATAACTTTTCAGCTAGTTTAGCTAAAAGTTGACAAAAATACAGTTTGAATTGCTAAAGATGCTCTTAAACTATCTAAAATATCTTTACTTTTTTTTTTTTTAATCAAACCCAAAATGGGTGGCAATATATTGCATCACAAGCTAGAATATGCCGATACATGCCCTTCTGTAGTAGACAAGAAGCTAGTTGTAGTACCCACAATGGTGAATGGTACATAGCTATAGACCTACTCATTAGACAATTGAGTACGTAGACATAGCAAGAGTCCTCTTTCAGTACTACTTCAGAGGCGCTAGAGGTACATAGGGTGCACAAAAGTGCATAGGTTCCTAAAAAGGAAATTATTGTAAATAGATAAACTAAAACATAGAAATGGGCCTAGGGCAAAACACCCCAACCCAAAATAAAAGCCCAAGAGGGCAGCTCCAAGAGACAGGAAGTCCAGCTCACGACCCAGCAGGGAAGGGTGCTCCAAGCCCAGCCCAAATCAGTGCACAGCTTCGGTGCAGCGCCGCCGACCACCACCATCTAGAACCTCCATGAATAGGTAACCTAATAAATAAAGTGTATAATGGTTAACTTCAAAAAAGATTATATATATATATATATTTTCCAAATGACGGCAGCTGCTCATATAAACTGCAATTGCAGTTGGAAAAAAAAAAAAACTGCAACTCTAAATATACATAAGAAGAATCAATTGACACACCGTTAAGCGGTAGCGGACCCAGGATTTAATTTCAGGTGGGGTATTCGCAAAATATTTAAACTTCATAAAAGAAAAAAGAAAAAAACTAAAATGATAACTTGTAATTGTCTAAAGCAATTTACCAATGACTATATTTTTGAGTTTTTACCAAGTGGGTCCCGTCATCCATTTGAGTTTTTATCTTCTTTTTTTTTGGGTATGTACGTTTGTGTTTATATATAGTCATTGGTAAATTGCTTTTGACATGTATATAACTGCTAACTCCATACTTCAAAATTTAAAAAGATAAAAACTCAAATGGATGACGGGACCCACTTGGTCCAAATGTGGCTCCGCCATTGCAGGTGAGCTTGTGTTAAGATTCTAGTATATATCAAGCAAGCTCTCACGACGAAGATTACATTTTTGTTTTCAAACAAACCGAGATGAATTTTTAAATGCTTATATATTGCCCATTTTGAGAATATAGATCTCACGTGAGAAAATTCGGACCTTGCATATGAGTTTATAAGGATTTGGGTCACTTCATCCATTGTCAATTGCTTTTGGATGTGAACCTCATATTACTTTATCATAGTATAAGAGGTTGGTTATCACAAGTGTGAAATGTGAATGCCTCTCGGCCACACGAACTCCGCGTCACCCAATATAACTTGTCTACGTATATGGCTTGAAAATTCGCCACATGTGCGGAGGCATGTTGAGAAGATAGATCTCACACGGAAAAATACGGACCTTACATATGAGTTTATAAAAATTTAGATGACTTCATCCATTACCAATTGGTTTTTAATGTAAACCCCGCATTAGTTTATCTTGGTATGTTGCACCATAATTTACTAAAACTCTACAATATGTAATCTAACATGGTGGGCATAACAATAATTTGTAGAACAACAAAGTGAGCCAAAATGAAATATTAATGTGGGACGTCTAATATAGGGGGCATGACAATAATTTGTAGAATATTAATAGCAAAGTGAGCTAAAATGAAATATTAATGTGGGAGCAGTTTGATAACTGATCTTACAAAATTTGATAAAACAATTATTTTTTTCCGATAAATTTTATTTTTTTTTGTTCTTCAGTTTTCTTGGTTCTTCAGTTTTCACCCGATTGATAATTTCGTCCAACATATTTGAAAAGTATTACTTTCGTCTCCCAAATTCAATTTTGTCTCAGACTTTCTTCTTTGCCGTCTATTTTTCTATTACAAATTGGTAGTGTCGCCAAGCTGAGATATAAATTGGTCTCTAAACCATTGAATAATCTTTACTATCATTATCATTAGAAACATTCGGTTTGGGGCCATAGTTTTTTTTTTTTAATCAAAAGAGGTCAGATAGATATATAATTCAGCAAGCAGTACCAGAAACGACACACCTCATAGGGCCAACAGAAAGAGCCGTCCATTAGGACATACAAATGACCTATACTAAGACAGAGCCTCGCACTCCCGGGTACACCCACCTTTTAAGGACAAATAAACACCTTTATTTTAACAAGACCTAGAAGCTCAGAAGCAAAATAAACTAAGAGTGACAACCGAACTACTAGACCTTGCGACCCAAAAGAAATTAAACATTGCACTCTGAGGATGCAGCACTTACATCCCCAACAGAAACATCATTTGCATGCATATCCTCCAAACCAGAGTTCTTACATGCCTTTTATTCCAAACCTTGACCCACACGGTCAGTGTCACGAGGCATCCACTTCTTGGCTTTCCTTCCCTGTACTTCATTCTCAAGAGCTCTTGCACATCTAGGCTTATTTTTACTTCCCTTGGGCCTACCCAATTTCTTCTTCCTTGGCGAGACAATAAGCTGCCCATTTTTGTGTTGTAACACAAGTTGCATGCCATCATCTACCTGAAGCAGAGGTTCCAAATTTGAGCCATACCTCTTACCTACACGATCCAAAACGTCCACAGCTTTACGTTTGGACCCAATAACCAAATCTGGTTGCCAAGACGATTCCAGATCCATAGTAACCCCTCCTCCGTCTAACTTCGACTTCTGAACCACAGCCAAAGGTAGTTCACACCCCACTTTCACTGATCCCATAGGTTTTTGGGTCGTCCAATTCTCTTGGAAAGTAGAGAGATTCAAGTCGGCAAACAAAGGTGCAGCGGGCATAATAACTCCACTCCCTGTGGAATGAACCTGAGGAGATTTCACCACCACCGGCTCCCCAGACTGACTACTCGAGCCCTTGTCTACTAGCATAAGCATATCCGTAGGACCCTGGCTTCCTTCCCCGTCAGGACTAGGGTTTGGAAGCTTTTCTGCCAAGGAAAGACCAGCCAAAGCAGAGGTTGGCACCTGAGCCAAAATTTCATCCTTCTCTTTTGTCAGTAAGCCGTCACAGCCCATCTGTCCATGCTTAAACAGGCCATAGTTACGACAAAAGCCCCTCACTTTTTCATAATTGAAAGACAGCTCCTGTACGACGACCGGCGAGAACTCGAAGAGCTTCCAAACCCTAACCCTCCGCCGGACATCAAACACCAAATGAATTCGCTGTTCGTCCTCTCTCCTATGCAGCGCCGACTAGTCAAAACGGATCACCTTGCCCAAGGTCGATCCCACCAAATTCAGTGCTGTCTTATTACGTAACTCTACCGGAAGGCCCTTGACAGCCACCCAAGTTTCCACCAGATTTAGAGGAACATCAGCCACCGGACTGATCCCATCATACTCACCAAGCACTAGCATTGTATTCCTGTAAAACCAAGGTTCCTCATGGAATACCTTGTTACGTTCAACCTCTCTAACAAACTGAAACACAAAACGATCTCCCACTTCCTGAATCGACAACCCTGATTTCAATCGCCAAATCGTAGAAATAGTACCTTTGAACCCCGAGAACTTGGATTGAGGACCAAGAAGTCGACCTACCATGAACCATCAATCCGCTTGCAGTGCGGCAAGTCCTGCCGATCCCAAAGAAACCCGCGCCAAATCCTCTAGCCGAAGACCGACGTGATTGTTCTCCTCCCTCTGAGCCATGGCGTCAGGAAGAAAGGATGATATTTTCTCGGGGATAGCCCACGAAGAAACCCAAGCAGACGGGTAGGTCAGTCTAAAAAATCCTCACCTCTCAAATAATACATAACTAGTTTGATCACGTTTGGGGCCATAGTTAGTACTACCCCAAACCTCTCTTGCAGGAGGTCAACTACACATTAAAAGTTTGATTTTCAATAGCAAATTGACGAAAGCACAGGAATGATCCATAGAAGGAGCAAATATAAGCATTAGTGTCAATTATATATCTATTATTATTATTATTTTTATTTTTCATATGTCCTCTTTTACATATATATATCTATACTATTATTAAGAGAAGAGAATCTGTTAGCCAATATCAAAAATTTTGACAGAAATGACAATAAAAAATTTAAAAACTTTGAGAATTAATTAAATCACAAGGATAATTATGACATTTATAAAATAAATTTTTTATTAAAAAAAAAACAAAAAAAAGAACTCATAACCTACTTTTCTCTCTCATTATTTTTTATCTGCAATAACCGTTTTCTTTTTTATTTTCTTAAAAAAAAAAAAAAAAAAAAAAAAAACTACTTGCACATGCAGTGCATGTGTAGAGAAATGCTAGTATTTTTTGTTATATTGGAAGGGAATCAAACTCCTGACTAGACATAATCCTCAATTTCTCTTTTCACTTGAGCTAATCCAAGGGGTGTCCTTTTATATCTTCCGGTCGAAATGGATCCAAACCCGATAAATTAAGTTATTTATTAACCTTATATATATAAGATACGTTAACTTGAGCTGAGATTTCATTTTTTCTTCTCTGGTCAAACAGACGTATATTCTGTGGGAATCTACAAAAGCATTGCAGGTTCAGGAAGTGAAAGTTAATGCGAAATATGAAGATCTAGATACTTGGATGTTAAAAAATGATGTCCCTCAAGAAATGAAGACAGTAGTGGTGAAAATCATAAAACACAAACAAGTAGTGGAAAAAAACTATGCTGCTGGGCTTGATGTTGATGTGGACGTGGATTTAGTATTCCATGCTATTATTGCGGATGGCAACTATTCTCTCCTACTCGATTTCAGGAAGCATTTCTGCCTAGATGCCCTAAAGAAAGTATATTTCTGAACAACTTCATATATTATATTCTATTATTCTTTATTTATTTATTTATTTTTCATTATTATGAAATAAGGCGGTTAATACTTGATTATCATAATTACTGACTGATTTCCATAAGCAATGTATTAAAAATATGGACAGGTATTCATCCTTCAAAATCTACGTGGCTTCAATTCACCATATTTATTATTCAATGTTCTCCACCCAGTGATTTACGAGGAAAATAGCTACGTGGTTCGAGCAGGAGACCCAGATGATAGAATGCTCATCATCACACAAGGCGTAATTGTATGTACAGACAGGTTTAGAGCTAATGCTGCAACAGCAGTCTCCTCCTCAATGATCCCCAAGTCACGTTTCGAGAAAGGTGAAGTTTATGGAGGACAACTTCTGACTATAGAGGTGGACCACCCTATTCCTATATCGTCTCGAGATGTCAAATGCCATACAAAAGTAGAAGCCTTCGCTCTCACAAGTGATGGGTTGAAATCCGTAGTCGAATGGCGGCCAGTGCATAAAAGGTCGCGATTGTTCGATCAATGGAATAATCCAGAACTAGTAAACAAGGTTTAGGTTTGAACATTCTAGCTAGCTAGTATATATCAATAATTAATCTTTTCATTTTCATCAATTGGCAAGAATTATAAATGGTGCAGCATTTAGTATATTGAATTTATAATGCACTACGAATGAGATTCTTCTTCTTTAATTTGCATAACAGACATACAGGAAGTTGACAACTACAAGATCGGAGAAGTTAATGCAGCAACAGATGAAGATGAATCGCAAGGTAAACGATATATCGAAGTGGCTGTCAAAGAATAATGTCCCTAATTCTTTGAAGGCAGAAGTCATGAAACACGCAAGGGGTAATAACGTACTGGAAAAAGACATAGGCGCTGATGTGGATCTGATGTATCTATTCTCAATTGATCTTCCCTGGGATCTCGAATATCTTTTGAAGAAGCATCTCTGCATGAGTACTCTTTATAAAGTCAGTAATTCTTCAGCCCAGCTCTATCAATGTGTGTGCGTGTGTCATATATATATATCTTCATTGCAGTACATATGAGCCAAAAAATAAAATAAAAATAGAATAAAGTATCATTCTCAATGTATGTCATTAAGATATGTAATGTAGATGGGAAAAAATTTGTGCATCCTCTCATGTTGAGTTAATGTAAATATGTAATCGATATATAGGTACCCGTACTTAAAGATGTTGATGAAGACGTGTTGCACCGCATCTGTATGTCTCTTGAGCCAGTGATCCTCCCGGAGAATAGCTGTATTGTTAACGTAGGTGACGTAATTCATTCGATGCTTATCATTATAGAAGGTGAAATTACATCGACTAACCGGACTAGCGAATATGTCGTTGGGGAAGAACTACTGAGTTGGGCACTCCCCGACGAGTATATTTCCAATTCCCAGCCTGCCACCTCAACCGAGTGCGTCAAGTGTTGTGCAAAAGTAGAAGCCTTTGCTCTGACAATGGACGGTTTGGAAAGTGTACTCACCTACTATAACGATGGAATCAACAAGTTTGAGCAGTTGGAGAATAGCAGAGATGGTTTGGCTGATGCCAAGGGTGCATCCACATCCAGTACTATTGAGCAGAAACTTGACCAGCTTATCCAGCTCCATGGTGACATTCTTCATCAGCATCGTGATGAAATGGCTAATCAGGGACGAAGATTGGACGACATGGCTGCGTTCTTAGCCGGATTGGGATATTCAACCGTACCTCCTCCTCCTCCTGAAGCTTGAAGGTTTTAATTTTCAAGAGCATGCTCTCCAGCATTTTGAATTAATCATCAATTTCTCTCTTCTTTATTTGAATAGTAGCTTCATACTCTTGTGAGGTATGTGTTTGGTGAAGTCCCTTTATTATCACATTTTTTTTTTTTGTATTTATGATTTTCTGCTTTTGTTTTTTTATTAAAAAAAAACTATTTAGATGATTCTCTCTCTCTCTCTACCACGGACCTCCGACGCTCGACGCAGGCCTCCGGCGACTCATACCACGACCTCAGACTGAAAATACAAGGACAGAATATGATTTTCTGGAGAATAGGGATTGTAGTGTATGGATCAATCCCTACTGGGCAGATATCAGAAATAATGAACCAAACTCCAGACTTTTGGTTACGCAGTGAAAATCTCAAAATATGAGATTAAAAACACTGCGGGGCTCTTACTCTTGAGAACCCAAAATAAAGATCATCATATTGAAAATGATATGTTCTTTTACAAACTTTGAATAGCACTAGCTCGGCTATAAGATTCACACAAAATCTAATACAAAGTTTGTCTTCGTTCTTGAACTCCTTCACTTGAACAATCTTCAAATCTCGCTCTTCTTTCTTCACCGTCTCTCTACTGATCTCAAGAGAGTTATATGCATATGAGAGCACAATCAATGACACTTATTCATGGACCAAGTGCATGACTCTTTTGTGAAGACTCAAGTACAAAACCACACTAACAAGCAAGACTCTATCAAAAATTCTTGCTTTCTGGAATATATCCCTTTGACCGTGTATAATCCTCAATCTTTTTTTTTGCAACTGACGGCCACAACATCCTATTAAAAGATGTTACCCTAATACACATTAATTAGGAAAGAAACTTCCCTTAAAGCAACTCCACAAATCTTAAGGAAAAAGGCAATTAGGAATAGGGACGGCCTAACAAACCCGAGGACATCAATACTATGAATTTAACAATCAGAAGACCATTAAAAACGTAAATTCATAAAATCAAAAACCTACTTTCCAAAATCGGACTCCACAATGAACTGTCCCCATGCTTATGCAAATGCATTTACCTGTTTTCCTGAGATCAGTAAAGGGACTCTTTGTATGGGAATGCCAATACGACAGGTACAAAAGTTGTACATACAATCTCCCCCTTTGGCATTCCTATACAAAACTATTCTATCACATGAAACTCCCCCTCAACAAGTACTTGAGAAAAATCACACGAAGAAGTCATCAAACCTGAAACACTTAACCACACACACCTTGTGAACCAATCATGATAGTAATAAACATAAACTGGCAATTTAAGAAATCCATTGAAACATAAGTTCAAAGTCAACTACTAGCTTAAAGCATGACAGAGAGCACACAACCACATTAGCCTAAACCATCTAAGTCAAAATAAGGTCAGAATAAGACTTCTTCTCCCCCTTTTTGGATAGGTATGCCAAAGCTCACGAAGAAGCTGCAATAGTGTCACGAAGAGAGTGAAGCTCCCCCTCAAGGTGAGCTACTCTCTGAAGAAGGGCACCCACATCAGATTGAAGTTGGTCCAACTTGCGATTCACCACAGTGAAATGATCAAGCAAGGTGCGGGAAATAGATGTGGTGTCAACAAAAATACCCTTGGTCTTGCTTTGGCTAGTGCTGCGAAGAAGAGAACTCCGAGAGAAAACCTTCAAGGGAGGAGCCATTTCATCTGATTCTGCAAAAACAACACCCTTGGCTTTGCAAACAGCAGTGATCACAGAGGGGAAAACTAAGGCCGCCTTTTTGTGACGACGACCCTCAACAGCAGCTTTCCGGATAGCTGTATACATGTAGTGTTCAGGAGGTAGATAGGGACCCGTGGAATTGAGAACATAGATGAGACGAGCTTCCTCCAGGGTAATCTTGCTGCTTTGAGTAGAAGGATAGAGCAGAGCACGAACCAAATGCCCCAACAAGCGACATAACTCACTAAGAGCACCAGCTGAAAGCTCCACGGGAGTGGCATCGGGACAATCCTCATACAGAGCAGCCACAACAGTATCAATGGACAAGGCGGCAAGCTCCTGATCAATCTTAGGCATCTCTGAAACAGGGGCAAGGAGACCCAATGTGTCGCGGATCGATGGTGGTGGGGGTGAAAGGGACGGAGACACCGCGAATATCCACATTGCATCCAATCAGAGTAGCAGCATTAAGCAAATCAACCTGCATTGGCATATTTGGAGAACAACAGGCATAATTCTCTCTAACCACAGTAAGGTTAGGAGTAGGCAACAGATCCAACACATGTTCCCAATGAAAAGCACTCACAGTTTCGGCAAATAAAGTACCCAAGTCATCGATATTGAATCTCTTTTCATAAACCACCGGTCGAAAACATGTATAAGTTTCATAATCAACTCGTTGAGTGCGAGTCACAAAGCGAGAATCCTTACGTGGTTGAGGAGGCTTGGTCGACCGGGAGGTGGAAGGAGCAGAGCGGCCGGAAAGATGAGGACGCTTGGAAGGCGGAGCAGGCGAGGAAGGGTTGACCGAGCGACCATGCAACGGAGGCGCAGGCGACGGAGAGACTGGGACCGGCTCAGAGGCAGCTGAATCGGAAAGGTTGGCGGCGACAGAGGAATGCTCGGACCCAGAAGGGGACGACGGTGCCTGGGCAGTCAACCGAGAAGGGGAATCGGCCAATTCCTGTGGGTTTTCAGGGGAGGTAGGTGGCCCAGAGTCCTTCGGGCGGTGGAGGCGATTGGAACGCCGAGAGGGGCTGGTGGCCGGAGGCTGGGCAGGAAGGGAAGGAGGGGCCGGAGCCTTAGGGCGTTGAACTGTGTGCTTGATGCGAGCCATGGGGAGAGGAAGGAGAGAGAGAGGGGCTTCGAGAGGAAGGGAGAAATTTGGGGGAAAAGTAACCTAGTTGCAACACTTTAACCAAACCGTGAAAAAGAAAAATAAATTTTTTTTTTTGTTTTTTTTGTTTTTTAAATTTCTGAATATATATGGTCAAACAAGACACAGAGACAAAAACTGCAAGAGCACAAAGGGAATCAAAGAGAAGGTGACCAAGGGACCAAGTTCAGAAACTCTCTCGGAAGTGAAGATGATCTGATTAATGCAAACATGCGATGCAAGCACACAATAAGGCTGGACTGTATCCACAGGGTATAACAGACTGACGTTGCATAGCCTTTCCAACAAGAGCAACACCACTGAACTGCAAATATGAGTGCAACAAAATGAGGTTACACGAATGAAGGTATTCCGACAACCACAAAGTAAAATAGAGGATGAGCGAGTATTCTATATCTCTTGTGGTGTAGAGTGAACATATCTCAAGATGGGGTGGGAAAAAGTTGTGGGAACTGGAAAAGCAAAGCTCACATACAAAACACATCTAAGCACATAAACTTTATTCCCCCTTATAACACCGTGTGAGCATGATTTTGAATTTTTTCGTTTTGCCTTTCACACAAAGTAACATTTTTGCTCAAGAAGACTACGACCCATGTAACTAGTATTATGCTAGCAGCTCCCAAGTCAGATGACTTTAGGGTACTAGATGTAACAAGGACATCCCAAAGAGCACATCTACTCGAGTCAATAGTTTCACAATCCACCGGGGTGACCAAACCATTCCTGTTTCTTCCCAATCCTCATATCGTTCGTCACGACCGAGGCCTGTTTACTTTGGGAATAGCCTGGCCATGCTCCATAAACCAATAATTATTATTATTATTATTATTTTTTTTTTTATCAAGGATCAACCAACAAGAGTAATTTCGTACATGAGCAATGAGAACAAGTCAACCATCAAGTTAGACGTACCACCACTTAGAGTATGTGTGCATGTGAGGTTTCAAGATTGTAGAGAATATGTTGTTCAAGCTCACAATTACAGAGTGATGTAAGTACAAGTTCAAAACGTGCTAGGCACCTTATTGCACACAGATTTAAAGGAAAGAGCATGACCCTTGTCAATCTAAGTTCAAAATCAGTTGTCAGACACTTGGGGATACAAGCCAGCATTTCAAACTTGAATTACCAGAAAGTGAACCTAACAATGCAGAAACGTAAAGAGAATGCACCTATGCTACCATGAAGACATACAAAATGAATGCATGCTGTGATATATGGAATTTAAGAAAGAGTTTCAGAACTTAGAATACCAATGGCACTTCTAAGTGATTCAAATCGTGCATTATCCAATGGTTTTGTGAACAAGTCTGCTAATTGATACTCAGTGGGAACAAATGTAAGTTTAAGTATTTCTTTCTCAACTAAGTCTCGGATAAAGTGATATCTCATGTCTATATGCTTAGTGCGAGAGTGCTGCACTGGATTCTTGGAAATATTAATAGCACTTGAGTTATCACAAAAAATGGTCAACTTACCTTGGGAAATTCCGTAGTCACGAAGCATTTGCTTCATCCATAACATCTGAGTACAACAGCTACCTGCAGCCACATACTCTGCTTCAGCAGTGGAAAGTGATATGCAATTTTGCTTCTTGCTATGCCAGGCCACCATGTCGTTGCCCACAAAGAAACATCCACCAGATGTACTTTTTCTATCTTTCAAATTTCCTCCCCAATCTGCATCTGAATAACCTGCAATTTCAACGTTAGTATCAAAGGTAAAGTAGATGCCACAATTCACTGTACCTGAGACATAACGTATAATCCTTTTCACTGCCTCCAAATGAGATTCCTTCGGATTTGCCTGAAAACGAGCACAAACTCCAACACAATAGGATATGTCAGGCCTACTAGCAGTGAGATAAAGAAGACTACCAATCATACTCCTATAGAGAGTTTGATCAACAGACTTACCTGTGAGATCCTCACTAAGTTTGGTACTTGTACTCATTGGATTGGTGACAATTTTTGCAGATTCAAGTCCAAACTTTTTCACAAGATTCTCAGCATATTTAGTTTGTGACAGAAACATACATGCTTTCAGTTGACGAACTTGTAGACCCAGAAAGTAATTTAGCTCCCCACACATGTTCATCTCAAATTCACTTTCCATGATGTTAGTAAATTCTTTAACATAAGTATCAGAGGTAGAGCCAAATATGATATCATCAACATAAACCTGAGCAATCATGACATGGTTTTTATCCCTTTTCACAAAAAAAGTTTTATCTATTGAACCTCTATGGTATCCTTTACTCACTAGGTAGGTAGATAAACACTCATACCAGGCTCGTGGAGCCTGTTTCAAACCATACAAAGCCTTTTTAAGTCTATACACATGATCAGGTTTACAAGGGTCTATGAATCCCTGAGGCTGTTCAACATAAACTTCCTCTTGCAAGACACCATTTAAAAATGCACTTTTTACGTCCATTTGGTACAACTTAAACTTAAGATGACAAGCAATAGCAAGAAGAAGTCTAACAGATTCTAGCCTTGCAACTGGGGCAAAGGTTTCATCAAAATCAAGTCCTTCAACCTGTGTGTACCCTTGAGCAACAAGTCTAGCTTTATTTCTAGTAACATTACCATGCTCATCACTTTTATTTCGAAAGATCCATTTTGTACCAATAACATTGAATTCACTAGGCCTAGGAACAAGATACCACACATCATTTCTTGTAAACTGATTCAATTCATCATGCATGGCGTTTATCCAATCATCATCATTCAAGGCCTCTTTAACATTCTTGGGTTCAATGAGTGAGACAAAACCACAATTGGAAATTATGTTTATGTTCACTTCATTTTCAGTCAGAAAACAAACAAGAGCAGAATCAATACCAACCTGTGATGCAGCTTGTCTGCGCGTTTGAATTCTCTCGTGTAAGTCCCCAATAACATCCTGAGTGGAGTGATCTTTCTGAACTTGTTTGAACCCTGTTCTCTGAACTGGTGGAGGATCAAAAATAGGATCATTTGAGGGATAATCCGTTTCTTCATTCAGTTCCACATTTACTCGGCTTCCTGAGGGTTGATCCTCATCTAGATTAACCTGAACAGTACTCACAGCACAATCATCAATAGATACATTATATGATTCCATTACAGACATGATTCGCTTGTTGTACCCCCTGTAAGCTCTACTATCTAAAGAATAACCAAGAAATATGCCTTTATCGCTCTTAGCATCAAATTTTCCAAGATATTCTCTATCTCTATAAATATAGCAAGGAGAGCCAAAAACACGAAGATGACTTACATTGGGTTTCTTACCTTTCCATAGCTCATATGGAGTTTTGTTAGTACCTGGTCTCAAGAATGCACGGTTTGCAGTATAGCAAGCAGTGCTAATCGCTTCGGCCCAAAGGTTTGGAGTAAGTCCAGCTGAATGTAGCATCACTCTTCCCATATCTAGCAATACGCTGTTCTTTCTTTCAACTACACCATTCTGTTGTGGGGTAATTGGAGCTGAAAACTCATGTGCAATTCCATGCTCAAGGAAAAAATTAGCAAACAAAGCATTCTTAAATTCAGTTCCATTGTCAGTCCTAACTCTAACAATGCACAAGTTTGTAGAATGTTTTTCATTTGTTATTCTTTTGCACAATCCCTTAAAGGTTTCAAATGTATCACTCGTCTCTCTAAGGAAATTTACCCAAGTAAAACGTGAGAAGTCATCAACTACAACCAAAATATATTTCTTACCACCCATGCTTTCGGTTTGTGAAGGTCCAACAAGGTCCATATGCATAAGTTCCAATGGATGAGTTGTAGTGGATGAATTGATTGCTCCATGTGAGGCACGAGTTTGCTTACCTGCCTTGCAACCATCACACATCTTGTCTGGCTTACCACTCATAGAAGGCATACCTCTTACACTTTCCTTGTGTGAAAGTTTTAGCAAGTCTTGGAAAATTTACATGCCCCAGACGCCTATGCCAGAGTTCAAGAACATCATCTGATGTCTTGGCTTTCAAACATGTCTGTACTTCAACAGATTTATTAGCACGTACATGATAACAATTATCTTTAGAGCGCAAACCACCCATAATATTTTTGCCATTATTATCAGTAACAATACATCTTGTTTTATTGAAATTTACATCCTCATAATCATCAGCTAATTGACTAACACTTATGAGATTTGCATGAAGTCCTTCAACAAACAAGACATTTTGGAGATTAGGAATACCTGGAGTATTTACGGTTCCCTTACCCATTACCGTTGCCTTTTTTCCATCTCCAAAAGTGACTGATCCACTTGTAAACTCACTGGAAAAGGACACAAACCAACTCTTTTCACCGGTCATGTGTCTTGAGCAACCGCTATCAACGTACCAAACATCAATTTTCTTATCTGCAAGTGCAGTCAAGGCCACAAGACAAGTGGCTTCCACATGTTCAAACTCATTGTTGGAACTGTAAGATGAAAGCAAACACGTTGCATCAATACATTCAGAAGATATGTTAAAATTATCAATCTTAGTTGAGAAGCATTTGGGTCCTTTCTTAACCCAAGTCTGTTTTGTTTTCGTTTCCAGATCCACGGGGATTGAAGTCAGCTTTGCAATCCTGGCTATCAGGTTCAGACCTTCTTTCAACTCAGCTTGCAGCGAGGCAGGTGAGTTAAATCTCAATGTTCTTCTCTGATTTTGAGTGACCCTACGAAGCATGTTGCACCTAGGACGTATATGTCCTAATTTTCCACAATAATGACAAGTAGGAATGAAATTTTTGGGGTTGGGAACATACCTAGGCTGACGCACATTGGTGTGCTTGTCAGAACTTACCGAAAGATTTTTCTGATGTGAATGAATGACTCTATGAGGTTCTGTTCGTTCAACCAACTTGGAGCCAGATGGTTTGTCACTAGAGCTTTGTGAATTGCTTGATGAGCTCTCACCTTCCACACTTTTTACAAAAATCAAAGGTTTGCACGACTCACCGTTATATCCTAATCCTTCCTGATTACCATAGGCTTTGCCAATTCCCATCATCTTAGAGACTTTTTCAGACCCTATAGAGAATTTGTTAAAGCTCTCCTTGACCTTCAATAATTCTTCCTGCAATTTTTCATTCTAAAGGGTTAGAGAAACATTTAAGGAGGATTGAGCCTTTATTTCCACCTGCAAAACCTTTATTTTGTTAATAAGCTCCTCATGCTCCTTGTTCCAGTCTTGAGACTTGGACTTTCCCTGCAAAACTTTAATCTTATCAACAAGGTCAGTTCGTTCATCTTCCAAATCTTTCAAAGATAATTCAAAGTTTTGCGCAAGTTTTTCTTTCTCACTCCTTAAGAATTCAATTTCCTCTTTGAGTTTATTATTTTTCTTAAGAACAATTCTTGAGGCATTGTACAATTGTTTGCATTTTTCATTTGTTTCTTCATCAAAAGTGTCATCTTCTAAATCAAAAACATCAGACAATTCAGAATTAAAAGAGGAAGTAAGAGCAAGATTTACCTCTTCACCATCGGATTGAGTGCTATCATCACTGTCACTCCAAGTAGATTTTAATGCCTTGTTACCACGCAAATTGTACCTCTTATTGCCACAATCGGCAGCAAGTTGTCCAATTCCACCACACTCAAAACATTTTGGCTTTTTAGGAAAATTTTTCTTTTGAGGGAATTTAGTAAACTTTGGATTTTTGTCAAAACGATTTTCAGACATTTGATCCCTCCTTGAACTCGAAATTTTTTTTGAAGTATTCCCTGAAGAATTTTTGTTTTTCAAAAAATTCTTAAATTCTTTATTTAGCAAGGCTAAATCAACAGAATCATCAATAGCTTCTTTCTTTTTGATAGAAGAGAATGCAAGACTTTTTACCTTCTTTTCAGGCTTGAGTCGCATCTCAAAAGTTTTGAGATTCCCTACCAGTTCATCCAAAGTGTAAGTGTCAAGGTCTTGAGCTTCCTCAATGGCAATCTGCTTGGCTTGGAATTTTGAGGGAAGAGCCCTGAGAAACTTCTTGACAATTCGGTGCTCCTCAAATGGATCATCAAGGCTGCGGCATTGGCTAGTAACATTGAGAAGTCGAGCATGAAAGTCATCAACCGATTCATCTTCCTCCATGGTCATGTTTTCAAATTCCAATACAAGTCTTTGAAGCATCTGACCTCTAACCTTCTTGTTTCCTTCATACGTGACTTGAAGCAAATCCCAAGCTTCTTTGGCTGTGTCACAATGGCTAATTCTCATTCACAAGGCTGTGAATAGTGAATTTCTAGCCTTAAAATCACAATTTCTGTTACGAACTTCCTCTTCTGTCCATTCCTTTCTAGGTTTAAGAATTCTTGCAGATGACCCTTCCACTTTCTTTGACTCCTCGGACTTGGTTGGGTGTTCCCATCCATTCTCAACAACATTCCACATGTTTTCATCTTGAGAGTAGAGAAACGCTCTCATCATAATCTTCCATTGTGAATAGTCTTCACCGTCAAACAAAGGCGGGCAATTTATAGAACTAGAGGCCCTGTCACGTTCACGTTCCATCCTTGACCACGGATCAACTAAAAAATTTTTAGAACCCGCTCTGATGCCAAGTGAAAATACAAGAACAGAATATGATTTTCTAGAGAATGGGGATTGCAGTGTATGGATCAATCCCTACTGGGCAGATATCAGAAATAATGAACCAAACTCCAGACTTTTGGTTACGCAGTGAAAATCTCAAAATATGAGATTAAAAACACTGCGGGGCTCTTACTCTTGAGAACCCAAAATAAAGATCATCATATTGAAAAGGATATGTTCTTTTACAAACTTTGAATAGCACTAGCTCGGCTATAAGATTCACACAAAATCTAATACAAAGTTTGTCTTCGTTCTTGAACTCCTTCACTTGAACAATCTTCAAATCTCGCTCTTCTTTCTTCACCGTCTCTCTACTAATCTCAAGAGAGTTATATGCATATGAGAGCACAATCAATGACACTTATTCATGGACCAAGTGCATGACTCTTTTGTGAAGACTCAAGTACAAAACCACACTAACAAGCAAGACTCTATCAAAAATTCTTGCTTTCTGGAATATATCCCTTTGACCGTGTATAATCCTCAATCTTTTTTTTTGCACCTGACGGCCACAACATCCTATTAAAAGATGTTACCCTAATACACATTAATTAGGAAAGAAACTTCCCTTAAAGCAACTCCACAAATCTTAAGGAAAAAGGCAATTAGGAATAGGGACGGCCTAACAAACCCTAGGACATCAATACTATGAATTTAACAATCAGAAGACCATTAAAAACGTAAATTCATAAAATCAAAAACCTACTTTCCAAAATCGGACTCCACAATAAACTGTCCCCATGCTTATGCAAATGCATTTACCTGTTTTCCTGAGATAAGTAAAGGGACTCTTTGTATGGGAATGCCAATACGACAGGTACAAAAGTTGTACCTACACAGACCGTCAGCCTCCTACATCTCCTTCCTCCGAAAAGACGTCTGGATGGCCGCGCCGGGAACGATCTCTAAACGCCTGACAGAGGCTCCATTTCCGTTTTTGATCTTCGGTACTGAATCGGATGATTTGATTCTGCTGCCTCTGTCCGAGATCGTCACTTCGCTCTCAAGAATGGAGGAGCTACGGCTTCGGGCTCCGCTTGGTTTCGCAATTGAACGATTAAATCTGTAAAGCAGTATCTTAAATTTGGATTTTCGTGCAATTCAGTTGAAAGTATCATCTTTTGAATTAGTTTAATCTATTTTTTTTTGTGAGAGAGTGAGGGGAAAGTTGTTTACTTTCAGTAGTTTCGAACAATTGCATGCTTAGTTTTTTAGGGATTGAATTGATGAATCAGTGAGTGATAGAATTTTAAGGGAGAGTGCTTTTGACTTGATACACATTTACGCAAGCGTACGTATCATTGTCAAGATAGGGAAATATTATGCCCAAAGTTTATCGTACCACGGGGATTAGTGGCTAACCCACAATCCTTGGGTAATCGGAAATAAAGACACTTAGCAAACAAAGAAAAGAAAAGAAAAATAAATAAAAATGTTAATCTAAGGCACCAAGCCCTAGCAATGCTCGGCTTTGGTTTTCACCAAAGCCTAATCAAAACTAAGAGCCTAGTGATGGCTATTTACAATGAGATAGAAATTGTCATTTGAAATTGTAATTGTAATTTTCTAAAGACTAAGCCAAAAACTAAATGATGAACAACAACAATTAAAAATGACGAAAAATAAAAAAAGAGATAGATTTTTGGGTGCTAGGGATCACTCTCTAGCAATTTCAATGCAACGAACACATTTCAAGCAAACAAACATATCTTCATGAGAACCAAATCCCGTACTTAATGCCGGTCAAGGCCACTAAGCCAAATTTCCTTAAGGGTATTCACATTTTCGGTTAGGACAAATATGAACTCTCTAATTCATGAGTTAGTACCTTAGTAGGGCTACCAAAACATGAACTAAAGGCGTAGAGCTCTAGAAATTAGGGATTTAAGCATGCAATAGTTACAACCTAAAATGTAATGATCACGTAGTTCTCTACCTAATGCCGGTTAAGGCCACTAAGTCAATTTCTCTTATTTGGTATCCATTCTTCCGGTTAAGGCAAGAATGAACTCTCTAACCCTAATCATTATGCCTTGTTAGGGCCACAACGTCTAGGATGAAAGGCGAAGGGCACAAGAAAATAGAAACTTAGGCAATCAATAATTCTCGATTAAGCAACTACTTGACACACCACACTAATTACATGAAGCTAGTGAACAAAAGAACCACCAATTGTATCACACAACACAAATCTCAAAACATAACAAAGAGAGTGGTCAATTCCCTAAAATTTATGCATCAAGAATCAATTGACATAGTAATTAGAGTGCACCCATATGAAAATATATTATTTATCACTTGAAAATATGTTCATTACATCAAAATTGAGCTAGAGTTAGAAACCCTAGCTCCTAAAAATAACTACTCACAACCCATATTCATGAACATCAAAATTACAAAATTCAAATAGCAAAGAGTAGAGAAGTGTAGGAGAAAACAAGGAGAGTCACAAATAGCTATGAAGCTAGCATGACAAGCCTTGAATTACAACCCCACAAAATACCCAAATCTTGAATCTTGTAGAAATTGAGTCCCTTGATGGATCCTTGAAGCTTTGTATGAGTAGTCCTTCAAATCTCAAAACAAAATATAAAGAAAAGAGGAAAAAATGGAGGAAGAAGATGGGAGAAGAGAGCAGCCCAAAGGGCTGCCCTGTTTTGGTGGTGTGCGGCTCTGTGTTCTTCTGTAGGGTTCTCTTCTGTTGAGAGAAGGGAAAGAATCAAATATAAGGGTGGTGGTCTCCAGATTTCGTGAGAGAGGAAAATGGTCTAGGATGAGGGCTGATGTGTCAAACTAAGAGAGGAGCAGCCACGTGCTAGAAAGAAAGAAGAGGTCAGCAAGTATAATTAAGCAAACTCTTTGCTTAATTAGTTAGAAGGTGAACACGTGCAGGTCCTTGACTTCTTCTTTCATTTTCTTATTATATATATATATATATATATATATATATATATATATATATATATATATATATTTCTTTTCTTTTCTATTTCTTCTTTTCTTCTTTCTTCTCCCTTCTCAATGTATTTCCTCAAATACTATCGGAGGCAATTAGATTTCGCTCCCTTGATGGCGTTGACCATGATTGACCCGCATTGACTATTTCGTCCTTTTGTCGGAAACTCTATTTTGCTCCAGTTTTGCACATTTTTGTCTAGTTTCCGCAACTCCGCTTATTTTCTACAAAATAAATAAAAATGAATTAATTACATATTAATTAACTTAGGGATTAGCTTATTTCTAGTGTTTTAGATATAATTACATGCATAGAAATGCGTGTAATCACACTCCCACACTTGAACTTTGCTTGTCCCCAAGCAAACTAAATGAGAACATAATCAGAAAATCTACTAACTCACAAACATAAAGATACTGTAGTATTAGCCTTTCCCAACCATAACCCTCGGAGAACTAATTATGTACATGACCATGAAGTAGATGCAAGCACAACATAAGATTTTTGAATTTGTAAGGCAATTAAGATGCACATGTGAGAAATGCTCAAGTATATGCATGTGTTGACCATGTGTCAAATCAATCCACCACAATCAAATAGGCATATAGAAGACCCGACATAACCCACTAAACTCACATAGGTTCACTAAATATTACCGCTCAAGTGTTTAAGAGTTATATGTGTTTCACTCAAAAGCAATTTCACAACACACGCCGCCATATGCTTGCTCATCGATCTCATCTCCGCTAGGTAGCTCACAACATTCAAGATTAAGAGGTCTTTTATTTGGTTGTAATGGGGCTAAAGGCAAGTGGCTAAAAGAAATGAAGGATAAGGAAATACAAAGTCCATAGAAATCGGTGAAGCAACTCTCTCTTGTAGAGATATTAGACTTTTGTTTTCGAATGCTAACTCACTCACTCTAAAACCCAATGTACAACCCACAAACTAAACTATGTAATTTTTTTTTTTTTTTTCACACAACTTTGTTTTGTTTTTGTTTTTTTTTTTCTACTTTTCATTTGCTTGAACTTTTTTTTTTTTTTTCACAACTTTTTCTTCTTCTTCTTCTTTTTTTTTTTTTTTTTTTTTTTTTTGTACTCTCTCGAAACTTTCTTTTCTATACAAAATCACTCACCCCCACACTTATTCTTTTGTAACCTTACACTTTTGACTTTTCTTTCTTTTGAAGCACTCAAACATAAAGTCATTCTCTCGAATTGCTTCACCAACTACCATGGAAGGGTAGGATAAAAGTGTTTAGGCTAGGTAGGGATTTGTGGTGGTAATGAACAAAAAGGCTTAATATATACATAGGCTCAAAGTGGCAATCTAGTGGTAAATATATTTGGGCACATGCTTCTTTGGCCATAGTGGTATATAGTCCTAATGCCTCCATCCTTTCTATCATGTCGCAAGCTAAAAGTAGCCTCGAGAGGTCTCAAGCAAGTTCTAGATACGCAATGTCATGAAATTTTACACACATGAAAGGATAAGTGAATGAACAATGCATACACTATAGATATTAGGCTCAAAAGCTCACAAATAAGGCATGCAAGTTAATCGAATAATCTATATGCTTCTCTAACTATGATGAACGAACTAACATAGGCTATGTGCACACATATAATCAAGCATAGATCACATATACAATTAATCACAAAACAAAGTCAAAACCCTAGATCATGCTTAATCTATCCACAGTCATAACAAGTTAAGTCCATGTCTCGTTATTGAGGTTGGGAAAATGCATTAACCACTAAAATCTAATTACAAAAAGCTAATCTAAATTTTTTTTTCATAGGCGCCCGAGCCCTCACCCCCACACTTAAAGCCAACATTGTCCTCAATGTTGCAAAGTGAGCTCGAAAGCTAAATCCATGTTTGATTTAGGCATGAGAGTGAAGTCCGGGCGAAAGCACAAAAATTAACTACGAAAATAAAAATCTGAATGCGGAGTAAAGTTACGAAAAACCCCCTTTGTCGACCCTCCATTGCTCACGACCGTCGGAGAAAACCAATAAGAGACACCAACCTCAAGGCACAAGGCCTTGACTTCCTTAACGTATGCTCCATAATAGCTCTAGGTGCTCATGAAAAGATCAACTCCATTGAAAAATATGTAGTGTCCAAGAGCAATGCATCACAAATAGCCCATCAAAGAATAAGGACAAGGGTCCTCCATTAAGATCATGGCCTTGAAAACATCCAACACACTCCACGACTGCCCATAGATTATCCTCCAAAGATGAAATGAAGTGCAAAGAAGTCCAACCAACCCGAGTGAACAAAACTAGTGAGTGCAGAAGACTTCCAGCAATGACCTTTCTGTCTTCAAATGCCCATATATCATACTCAGAAAGAGACAAAGAAGTGAGACCACTTGGAATGGAGAGTAGACTCAGAGAGCTTTCTATCCATATAAAGGAAGCCACCTATCTCCAATTGAGATGAAAACTATAACTGGTCAAAGTTGCCAGCTTGTAATGAATTCTGCTGCTGACCCTCAGTCACCAAAACTGCAATATCTGAAACTCCAGAGGCGCAAAGAGGGTGAGACCAACGGGATATGAAACTAGACTCATAAGGATACCTGATGGTAAAATTTCACTGGAAAATCAATTCTGAGTCAAAAATCGTTGGCCTCCAAACTCACTGTTGTGTTCTGCAGTTTCTGCTGTGCCCTGTTTCTGACCTCTGTCACTTGGAACACCATATCCGAAGCTAGAGAGGCTCAAATCAAAAACTGTTGTACCAACATATAGAGGACATGTGAAGATACATCTCTGGAAAATTTGAGCTCCAAATAACTTAATATGTAGAGGTTATAGCTTCCCAAAATCACTCTACAGTGGCTGTCTCTGTTCTGACCTCCATGCATTGACTATTGAATAACTGGAGTTCCAAGTGCTCAAAGGGTCTGAAATTTTGGCACAAGACAGTAGACACATAGTGGAATGTCTACAGAAAAATTCAGCTCAAAATAACTTGTAAGTCTGAAACTTTAGTCACCCAAAATGAACTGAAATTTCTGGACAGAAACTGCTCACTATCACATTCATTCTTTCTTCACACTTCCAACTCCGAACACCTCCCATCCTCCCAAAAATGGCCAAAAAGCTTTATTCACCACAAAACTAAACTATTAAAGAAAGAAATACTACCGATGATGTGCTAGGGTTGCCTCCCTAGCGAGCGCTTTGTTTAAGGACTTCATTGCCGGTCCATAGATTGTAATTTTTGTCAAGGTGGATACTTCTCAAGTGCGACCACCCTATTGTTTGGGGCTAAGGGACTCCTTGATGTATCATAGAGACAAGACCAAGAACTATCCAAGAATGTTCCAATTGGTTCCCGAAAATGAAGCTTCTTAATCTTCCTCTTCTTCATAATTGTTCTTATAGGAGCCAACCTTGCCTTCTCCTTCTCAAGTGGTGTAGAAATGATACCCATAGGAACAATAGGTGGTAGAAGCTCTTGAGAGTGATGGGAAAGGGTGAGTGCAAGTGCTCCATTTCCTTTCCAATCCATCACCTCATTGTAGAAACATTGACCACTTAATGGTGGATTGGGAGGTAAAAGTACCTTGATCCCAATCCTCTCATTAAGAACATAAGTGCTCAATATTCTACAATCCACCTTGGGAAACTCATGATGGATCTCTTTGGATGTGGTAGGAGAGAAAGTCCTTGGTTCTTCAACTTCTTCATCACAAGGTAGTGAAGGACTCTCTTCCTCCATGGAAATATCAACCTCAATGAATAAGGGATTATGGTGTATGACTTCAAACTCCGCATCCTCCACGATGAACAATGGATTATGGTGTATGACTTCAAACTCCGCATCCTCCTCACTAGATAAGTCATCCTCCTCTTCGGAATCATCTTCAAATATCTCCCCTCCATTAGGAAGCTTAGATTTCCAATATTGCACCCATTCCTCCGAAGTGTAGTCTCTCACCCCACTTGCATTGAAACTTTCATAACCAAGCTCACTTTCTTGTACATCAACATCACTATAATCATCAATTTGCATAAACGACTCTTGCTCAAGATGCTTGATATGTACTTCTTCTCTTGAAATAGGCTCCACTTGATCAAAGAAAGGCTCTTGCAAATATAAAGTGGTGGGAGGTTGCTCTTGAAGTAGGCTAGCCTTGAATTGCTCCATGATTGGATCTACACTCTCACTTATAGCTTTGAATTGAGCAAACAATTCTTCGATGGATGGCTTTGAAGGTGCATAAGCTCGATCTTGAGGAGGTTGCTCATATCCCATTGGGTCTTCCCATGCATAACTCCATCGATCCATAGCTCAAATTAATAGAAAATAAGTACCTATGAGTTCCCAAAAGAAAGATTAGTAACCCCAAAAAAAAAAAAAAAATTAAAAATATAAAATTGGAGAATAAGCAAACAAAATAAACAACCGATTATTTTTTTTTTTTTTAATAAAGAAACAAAAATATGTTAATGTGACCTAAAGAACCGATTCACCAAGGGATTAAGGCTATTGAACCCTAATCCCCGGCAACGGCGCCATTGACTTGATACACATTTACGCAAGCGTACGTATCATTGTCAAGATAGGGAAATATTATGCCCAAAGTTTATCGTACCACGGGGATTAGTGGCTAACCCACAATCCTTGGGTAATCGGAAATAAAGACACTTAGCAAACAAAGAAAAGAAAAAAAAAATAAATAAAAATGTTAATCTAAGGCACCAAGCCCTAGCAATGCTCGGCTTTGGTTTTCACCAAAGCCTAATCAAAACTAAGAGCCTAGTGATGGCTATTTACAATGAGATAGAAATTGTCATTTGAAATTGTAATTGTAATTTTCTAAAGACTAAGCCAAAAACTAAATGATGAACACCAACAATTAAAAATGACGAAAAATAAAAAAAGAGATAGATTTTTGGGTGCTAGGGATCACTCTCTAGCAATTTCAATGCAACGAACACATTTCAAGCAAACAAACATATCTTCATGAGAACCAAATCCCGTACTTAATGCCGGTCAAGGCCACTAAGACAAATTTCCTTAAGGGTATTCACATTTTCGGTTAGGACAAATATGAACTCTCTAATTCATGAGTTAGTACCTTAGTAGGGCTACCAAAACATGAACTAAAGGCGTAGAGCTCTAGAAATTAGGGATTTAAGCATGCAATAGTTACAACCTAAAATGTAATGATCACGTAGTTCTCTACCTAATGCCGGTTAAGGCCACTAAGTCAATTTCTCTTATTTGGTATCCATTCTTCCGGTTAAGGCAAGAATGAACTCTCTAACCCTAATCATTATGCCTTGTTAGGGCCACAACGTCTAGGATGAAAGGCGAAGGGCACAAGAAAATAGAAACTTAGGCAATCAATAATTCTCGATTAAGCAACTACTTGACACACCACACTAATTACATGAAGCTAGTGAACAAAAGAACCACCAATTGTATCACACAACACAAATCTCAAAACATAACAAAGAGAGTGGTCAATTCCCTAAAATTTATGCATCAAGAATCAATTGACATAGTAATTAGAGTGCACCCATATGAAAATATATTATTTATCACTTGAAAATATGTTCATTACATCAAAATTGAGCTAGAGTTAGAAACCCTAGCTCCTAAAAATAACTACTCACAACCCATATTCATGAACATCAAAATTACAAAATTCAAATAGCAAAGAGTAGAGAAGTGTAGGAGAAAACAAGGAGAGTCACAAATAGCTATGAAGCTAGCATGACAAGCCTTGAATTACAACCCCACAAAATACCCAAATCTTGAATCTTGTAGAAATTGAGTCCCTTGATGGATCCTTGAAGCTTTGTATGAGTAGTCCTTCAAATCTCAAAACAAAATATAAAGAAAAGAGGAAAAAATGGAGGAAGAAGATGGGAGAAGAGAGCAGCCCAAAGGGCTGCCCTGTTTTGGTGGTGTGCGGCTCTGTGTTCTTCTGTAGGGTTCTCTTCTGTTGAGAGAAGGGAAAGAATCAAATATAAGGGTGGTGGTCTCCAGATTTCGTGAGAGAGGAAAATGGTCTAGGATGAGGGCTGATGTGTCAAACTAAGAGAGGAGCAGCCACGTGCTAGAAAGAAAGAAGAGGTCAGCAAGTATAATTAAGCAAACTCTTTGCTTAATTAGTTAGAAGGTGAACACGTGCAGGTCCTTGACTTCTTCTTTCATTTTCTTATTATATATATATATATATATATATATATATATATATATTTCTTTTCTTTTCTATTTCTTCTTTTCTTCTTTCTTCTCCCTTCTCAATGTATTTCCTCAAATACTATCGGAGGCAATTAGATTTCGCTCCCTTGATGGCGTTGACCATGATTGACCCGCATTGACTATTTCGTCCTTTTGTCGGAAACTCTATTTTGCTCCAGTTTTGCACATTTTTGTCTAGTTTCCGCAACTCCGCTTATTTTCTACAAAATAAATAAAAATGAATTAATTACATATTAATTAACTTAGGGATTAGCTTATTTCTAGTGTTTTAGATACAATTACATGCATAGAAATGCGTGTAATCAGCTTTCTTTTGAGAGAAAGAAAATTGAAAAAAACTGTCTCCGTCTGAATCTGATTGAGGCATGAAGATCACCTAGCTTCGATCGATGTCTCTGGATACTAGTCAATTATGGTGATGCAATGGGCTAGCGGTGGATTCGTCAATTACCCAGACAAACCTTCAGTGTGTTTTTAATGCTTGTTTGTTTATATTTTAGTAAAGGTTCAGCATGAACAGAAGTGGGCTGAGTGGCCAACACACAAGAAAAAGAAATAGGTAGTTGAGTGTTGACTTTCTGGGTTTTAGAATCTGTTTGGTTTAGTTAATTGAGCTAAACAATTTTAATGCTTTTGGTTTGATTATAAAATTGAATTTGTTCTTGCCCAACTTTGCTAGAATCCGAGGTTGCCACTCTTGTTTCACAAAGAAGATATATATGTGCAATGCAGAAATGATGTTTTAATTCCAGTTATGTACTAGAATAGCATTTTTTTGCTAGAATCGTAGATTCGTGACTGACCGTACTAATGATTAACTGATGTAATTGTTTTGTTAGGGCAATAAACATTTTATGATGGGTAATAAACTTTTTATTGAGAGACAATAAACATTTTATTGGGGGATAATAAATTTTTCATTGGAGGACAATAAACATTTTATTGGGAGACAGTAAACTTTTTATTTGATTTTATTGGGGGACAATAATATTCTCCAGTGACCTCTGAGATCTCCGACGACCTCTTTGGGGAATTCGGTGAGGTTTCTGGAGACTGATGACGGGAATCGGGTGACTGTTGAACCGAATTAGGTGACCAAAATCCGGGAACTGTTGACTACAATCCTACAACCTAAATCGGGCGACTATTGACCGGAATCCCACGACCGTTGACCGGAGTCCGATGAAGTCTCCGATGACTTCTCTATCTAAGTGACAAAGAGAGGGAGAGCAAAATTGTCTCAAACTAATAAAAAATAGAGTTAAATACTGCTTACTCCCTATACTTATAGGGTTTCATCGTTTCAGTCCCTGACCTTTGAATTTCACCTAAAAAGTCCCTGAACTCCCAATTTCCTCCCAATTGGTCCCTACCGTCAAACATCCGTAAAAAACTCCGTTATGTTCCCCTAAAAAGTCTATTATACCCTCATTTACTTTAAAAAAAATATATATTTCTCTTCCTCTATTTTTTTATTTATTTTTTATTTTTTTATTTTTACCTCTTTTTCTTCCGGCTCTTTCGCCTCCTTTTGTTCATCTCCTCATCAAGATGGTTCCAATCCACAGACCTTCAAGAGGTGAAATGAAAAAAAGAAATAAAATAGAGAAAAAATAAATTAAAAAAAAAAGAAAGTAAGTGAGGGCATAATAGACATTTTTGACAACTTTAACATAAAATTTTGACGGTAGGGACCAATTGGGAGGAAATTGAGAGTTCATGGACTTTTTAGGTGAAATTCGAAGGTCAGGGACTGAAACGATGAAACTCTATAAGTATAGGGAGTAAACAGTATTTAATCCTAAAAAATAATTAATTGGTATTAGGACAGAAAATATGTAATGTATTGAGTAAGTGGGTAATCTTATAAGATGTTTGGGTAAGTGGGGTTAATGTAGCTCATATTTGAGTAAAAATGGACATTTGGGTAAGTGGGTTCATTATAGATTTTTATTTTCTAGGCCGAAGAGTATAATTGATGGGCAATCCATATATTGGTGATGCCTGAAAGATTCTCTTTATAATATAGTACATATAGATAGATAGATGAATCGTTATATTTTTATTACAAGTTTCGGGTTTTTATGTTTAATGCATGGAAATATAAAAATATATGAAAATTGTTTTAGGGAATCGATATTTGAGAGAGAATTGCTGTGTGTTATTGCTGGAGTTGAAGAAAGAGGTAAATATTATGGAGATGGAGATGGAGATGAAGATGAAGACCCTTTGGTGAGAGAGGTTTGTAGGTTAATTGAGCTTAGAACAGCTTGGACCCCAAAGTTTGAAGGTGAATTAAGGCACTTGTTACGAAGCTTGAAGTCAAAGCAGGTTTGTGCTGTTTTGAAGTCTCAGGCTGATGAAAGAGTTGCTTTGGAGATTTTCTACTGGGCTGATAGGCAGTGGAGGTATAAGCATGACCCGATTGTGTACTATGCAATGCTTGAGGTGCTTAGTAAGACCAAGTTGTGCCAAGGTGCTAGGAGGATTCTTAGGTTAATGGCCCGTAGGCGGATTGAGCTTCGTTCTGAAGCTTTTGGTCTTGTGATGGTGTCATATAGTCGAGCGGGCAAGTTAAGACATGCGTTGCGTGTGTTGACTTTGATGCAGAAAGCGGGGCTTGAGCTTGATTTGTCAATGTGTAATACTGCAATTTATGTTTTGGTGAAAGGTAATAAGTTAGAGAAGGCGTTGAGGACCTTGGAAAGGATGAAGCTTGTTGGGATTGCACCAAATGTTGTCACTTATAACTGTTTGATAAAGGGGTATTGTGATTTGCATCGTGTAGAAGATGCAATCCAGGTGATTGATGAAATGCCGATGAAGGGGTGTGCTCCTGATAAATAGTTATTATACTGTGATGAATTTCCTTTGTAAGGAGAAGAGGGTCAAAGAAGTGAGGGACTTGATGGAGAAGATGATCAAGGATGGTGGGTTGTTACCAGACCAGGTCACTTATAGTAATCTTGTCCATGTGCTTTGTAAGCACGGCTATGGTGATGAGGCACTTGAATTTTTAAGGGAAGCCGAAGAGAGGGGATTTCGGTTTGATAAGATTGGGTATAGTGCAATTGTACATTCATTTTGTAAGGATGGTAGGATTGACATGGCAAAAGAAATTGTTAGTGAAATGTTCTCAAAAGGTTGCACACCAGATGTTGTTACATACACTGCTGTTCTGAATGGGTATTGTCGACTTGGGAAGGTGGATCAAGCTAAAAAGATGTTTCAGCACATGTATAAGCATGGGTGCAAACCAAATACTGTATCATATACGGCCATAATAAATGGGCTTTGTCGTGGTGGGAACTCATTGGAGGCAAGGGAGATGATGAACATGAGTGGGGAAGAATGGTGGACACCAAATGCCATCACTTACAGTGTTCTGATGCATGGGTTCCGGAGGGAAGGAAAATTGGTTGAGGCTTGTGATATTTTCAAACAGATGATTAAAAAGGGACTTTTTCCTACCCCAGTTGAAATTAATCTCTTAATTCAGTCTCTTTGCCAAGAGGGGAAGATGGATGAGGCTAAACATTTCATGGAGGAGTGTTTAAACAAAGGTTGTGCTGTTAATGTTGTCAATTTTACTACTGTTATTCATGGTTATTGTCAAAAAGATGACTTGGAAGTTGCTCTGTCATTGCTTGATGACATGTATCTCAGCAACAAACAAGCAGATGCAGTAACTTATACAGCAGTGATCAATGCATTGGGAAAGAAGGGTAGAATACAAAAGGCAACAGAACTTATGATGAAGATGCTGGGTAAGGGTATTGACCCGACTCCCGTCACATACAGGACGATCATCCACTGGTATTGTAAGATGAATAGGGTGGATGATTTGTTGAAATTATTGGAGAAGATGTTCTTGAGGCAACGTTGCAAAACAACATATAATCAAGTGATTGAGAAGCTTTGTAGTTTTGGGAACTTTGAGGATGCTGATAAACTATTGGGTAAGGTGTTGAGAACAGCTTCAAGAGTTGATGCTAAAACATGCCATGTTATTATGGATGGTTATTTGAGAAAAGGGGTTCCTCTGTTAGCAATACTTAGCATACAAAGTGGCTTGTCGAATGTTCAATCGGATTCTGATTCCAGATTTAAAGTTGTGTCAGAAGGTGACCAAGAGATTGATGCTAGAAGGAAACTCCAAAGAGGCAGACAACCTTATGTTACAGTTTGTTGAGCGTGGGTGCATATCAAACCAACTTCAGGAACATCTGGAAAGCTAGGGAGAATTTTTATGAGGTCAGACTGCCAAAAATTTTACTTTCTCCCTCAACATTCATTTATGTTGAGATTCTGTCTTCAAGGACTTTGATATGGGTAAGGCCTTAGTTTTGATTTCCCATTGTTGTATCATTTCTTTCAGTTTTCCGCAACTTCTGCAGTATTTGTAGAATATAAACATGAATGAATGGATGGATTTCAAAACTTTTTAATTAGTGCGGAATTAGTTTAACCATTAAACTACTAACTAAACATAAAATCCATTCCTTTAACCCATGATCTTGGCTTATTGTGATATGTATATAAACATAGCATGCATAGTAAGGAAGAACAAAGAGGGAGTTTATGTTCTACTCACCCTTGAAGCGTGATTTTAATCCGATCCAAGTGAACCACCAAAGTTCCTCTCCTTGATCTCTCCTTGTGTGTGTTTCCTCCACCTTGAAGCACCTTGAATTAAGAACTCCTTCTTGTACTCCTTCTTGTGCTTGTAATCTCCTCCTTGATGTAACAAGTAAAGCCACAAAAATATATGGCCTCTAAGGATCTTCACCAAGTGAATCAAGAGATGAAGAAAGATGAAAGAAAAGAAGAAATTATGCAAGTGTTCTTCTTTCCTTTAATTTCTGAAAAATGGACCAAGAGAGAACACTCTTTCTCTCTCTCTAATCTGAAAATAATGGTGTAGAGATGCTACCATTATTATGTCTATGCTTTCACTTTTATATAATTGGAAATAACTCCAATTACTAAAAGAAAATATTGACTTTCATAAAGCCAATATTTTGGCTGGTCCATACATGTTATTGGGCACTAAAAATGTGTCTTGGGCTTTCATTTAAATCTCATTTAGTGAAGCCCAAGTCCACACCAAAATCCGACAATCGTTTAGGCCCAATAGGTTCGGTTTTACCCGAAAATTCTAATTATGTTCAAATAATAAATCTAATTAATTATTTGCTCATAACCAACTCTTGTCTAATCTTCTTCATATACAATCTCAAGGATCCACTTATATGGTGTGCGATCTCTTAGGTTCTAATTAACAAGGCAGTGAAGTTTATAGAAACCATTCTATTTTGTTTACGAATCAAAAACTCCATTTTTGATTCTCCCTTGTTATTAGGATAATAAATGTTTATTAATCCTCGGGGACTTCACAAGTCATGAGTGACGTCTTGCAACATATCATGACTACCCTAGTTAATGTAGAATGACAAAGAACCTATTCAATTGGAATTACAATACAATACGGTCCTTCTCTAACACGATGTTCTAAATCACATCATCGGGGTATGGAATTGATATGTCAATCCCCTAATGTGATTTTCATTCTTATGTGATTCTTAGAATGTGATTAAAAAACTCATTTTTAAATCTCATTCAATGCTTTGGCCAAAGACTCATTGAATCACATCTTTGAACATACACCTTATTTACTTAAGGATAGAGATTCCTTGTTGTACACTCACATGTCTCCATGACCGAAATGATTATACCAATGAATGCATCTATTATATCCATTAAGGGACACAATATTATTGCATCATCAAGAGATAATCCATTCACTCATAAGACAACTATGGTGTCTCAGGTCAAAGGACTAATTTGTATTATTGCAATTTAGAGTTCAAGTTTGACATGTAAGTAAGACTCCATACAAGAACTCTAATGATCGCGTTCAGTGTACTCTTTAAGTTAAGAGCACCCACATACTTGTATTAGTGTCTCTACACAAATGACAAGAGACATATCATCCTCCATATTGAGCATACATAGTATGTGCTAGTCTTTCCGGATTATCAATGTCCAAGTGATAATCCTATGACTAGGAACCTTTTAGGATAAGAGTGTGAAAGAGTAAAGGTCTCACACATCTAACTCTTTAGATTACTTTCTCTTTAACTCATATTCCTTGGACATTGTTCAATCAAATATTAAATATAAGCAATGAACAATAAACTTGCCCTTTTGATTAATAATAATTACAATAATAATTACATCAAAATGATTGTTTTAGGACACAATTCCTTCAATCTCCCACTTGTACTAAACCCAATCAGCCATGAAACGTACACTCATCTTCTCAAGATGTTGTTCTAGCTTTGCTTGTGATAAAGGCTTAGTGAATGGATCTGATATGTTATCAACAGATGCTACTTTGAGAATGTTAACGTCTCCACGATTAACAATCTCCCTTATGATATGGAAACGTCTTTCGATGTGTTTGGATTTTTGATGAGACCTTGGTTCCTTGGCTTGAGCAATTGCCCCATTGTTGTCACAGAAAAGTGGAATCGGTGACTCAATGGTAGGAACAACATTAAGTTCAGTGATGAACTTTTTCATCCAAACTGCTTCCTTTGCAGCCTCTGCAGGTGCAATGTATTCTGCCTCAGTAGTGGAATCTGCAGTAACACTTTGTTTGCAGCTTCTCCAATTTACTGCACCTCCATTCAAGGTGAAGACAAACCCTGATGTGGATTTTCTGTCATTCACATCAGATTGAAAATCTGAGTCTGTGTATGCTTCCACTTGCAACTCTGATTGCAAATCACCACCTCCATAAACGAGGAATAAATCTTTAGTCCTTCTCAAGTACTTAAGGATATTCTTAACAGCATTCCAATGTTCTAAACCTGGATTGGACTGATATCGACTAGTTATGCTTACGTCATAACTGATATCAGGTCTTGTGCATAGCATCGCATACATGAGGCTCCCTATTGCAGATGCATATGGGATCTTGCTCATCTTCTGCACTTCCTCAATCGTTTGTGGGCACATTTTCTTAGAAAGGTGAATGCCATGTCTGACAGGCAGAAAACCCTTCCTAGATTGTTCCATGTGAAATCTATTCAGCACTTTGTCTATGTACAAGGATTGAGATAATCCAATTAATCTTTTTGATCTGTCTCTATAGATCTTTATTCCTAGTACATAGGCAACTTCTCCAAGATCCTTCATAAGGAAGGTCTTGGACAACCAAACTTTAATTGAAGATAACATTCCTACATCGTTCCCAAAGAGTAGGATGTCATCTACATAAAGTACAAGGAACACAACAGTACTCCCACTGACCTTCTTGTAAACACAAGGTTCATCCATGTTTTGTGTGAAACCAAAAGATTTGACTGCATCATCAAAACGGATGTTCCAACTCCTTGAAGCTTGCTTGAGTCCATAGATGGACCTATGAAGCTTACACACTTTATGAATGTCATCTTTAGACGCAAAGCCTTCAGGTTGATCCATATAAAGCTCTTCCTCAAGGTTGCCATTCAGAAAGGCAGTCTTTACGTCCATTTGCCATATCTCATAATCATAGTGAGCAACTATAGCAAATAATATCCGAATGGATTTAACCATGGCAACAGGAGAGAACGTATCTTCATAGTCAATGCCCTCTCTTTGCTTATAGCCTTTTGCCACCAACCTAGCTTTGTAGGTTTCTATTTTACCATCTGAGCCTATCTTTTTCTTGAAGACCCATTTGTTTCCAATTGGTCTAATACCAGGTGGAGGGGCAACGAGAGTCCAGACTTGATTGGTATACATAGAGTCAATCTCGGATTCCATGGCTTCTTGCCATTTCTTTGAGTCAACGTTTGACATTGCTTCATTATAACTAGAAGGATCATGCAGGTTTTCATTGTCACCAAGGAGATTTAACTCCCCAAGGCTTTCATGACACAAACCATACCTCTTGGGAGGTATCCGGATCCTACTAGATATTCTTGGAGTTTGTGTTATAGTTGGTTCAGGAAGTTGTTCAACGGGAAATGAAGTGTTAGTTTGTGGCTTGTTGGACACTTCCTTGAGTTCTACCATTTGCTCAACATTTCCATCAAGGACATAGTCCCTTTCAAGGAAAGTGGCATTCCTGCTAACAAACACCTTTTGTTCTTCAGGTTGATAGAAATAATATCCTAAACTATCTTTAGGATATCCCACAAATAAACACTTGCTTGATCTAGCTTCAAGCTTGCCTGCTTCTAGTCTTTTGACATAAGCTGGACAACCCCAAATCTTAATATGATTGAGACTTGGTTTCTTCCCATGCCACATCTCATATGGTGTAAGAGGGACGGACTTGGAAGGCACTCTATTCAACAAATAAATTGTTGTTTGAAGTGCATATCCCCAAAAGGATATAGGTAAATCAGTATAGCTCATCATGGAACGAACCATGTCCAACAAAGTTCGATTTCTCCTTTCAGAGACACCATTGAGTTGTGGTGTTCCAGGAGGAGCTAGTGAAGAAACAATGCCTTCTTGTTTGAGATAATCAATAAACTCATTGCTTAAGTATTCGCCTCCTCGATCAGATCTTAGAGCCTTAATACTTCTGTCGGTCTGTTTCTCAACTTCATTCTTAAATTCTTTGAACTTTTCAAAGGCTTCAGATTTGTACTTCATAAGGTATAAATAACCAAACCGAGAATAATCATCTGTAAAGGTTATGAAGTATGAGAATCCACCTCTACTAATAGTGGACATGGGACCACATACATCGGTATGTATTAGGCCTAGGAGTTCTTTAACTCTTGTTCTTTGTCCACCATAATGTGACTTGGTCATTTTTCCTTTTAGACAAGACTCACAAGTAGGCATAGGATCAGATCCTAATGACTCTAAGTATCCATTTTTGGATAATTTGTGAATTCTATCTTGGCTAATATGACCAAGTTTAAGGTGCCACATCTTAATGGGGTTAACCGTTTCTCGAGTTCTCTTAGATCCCAAAGCATTTTCCTTCATACAATTAATACTACCATCTAAAGCTAGATGAAAGAGACCATCAATAATATTAGCATGACATATCATGCGTTCATTAATAGATACAGAACCACTTAGTTTCTCAAAAACTACTCTATAACCATCCTTCAAAAGCATGGAGATGGAGATAAGGTTCTTTATACATATAGGAAGATAAAGACAATTATTTAACTCCAATGTATCTCCTGATGGTAACTTCAAAACATAAGTCCCCACGGCTTTGGCGTCAACTCTTGTGCCATTTCCTACACGTAGGGTGATTTCTCCAGCTTTTAGCTTCCTAGCTCCCACTAGGTCCTGCAACGAAGTGCAACCATGGTGAGATGCACCTGAATCAATTATCCAAGTGGAAGTATTACTAACTGTAAGTATTGATTCAATCACATTGATCATACCTGCTGTTGAAGACTGGTTCTTCAAGGATGCAAGATAAGCTTTGCAATTCCTCTTCCAATGCCCATCCTTGTTGTAAAAGAAACAAACACTTTTTGGTTCCTTTTGTTCCTTCTTCTTCTTCTTTTGGACTGCTCCTTTAGGCTTTGCCACTTGTTTCTTCTTCCCTTTTCCCTTGCCTTTGGACTTGGAAGAAGAAGCGACAATGGCCACACTCCCACTCTCTTTCTTGATTTGCTTCTCAGCTGATACCAGCATATTGAGAAGATCAGAAAGAGTGTGATCCATTTGTTGCATATTATAGTTCATTATGAACTGAGAAAATGAATCATCTAGGGAGGATAGAAGAAGATCTTGAGCTAGCTCCGCATCAAGTGCAAATCCAAGGTCTTGAATTTGCTCAATAAGGCCTATCATTTTTAGACCATGTTGATGCACAGGAGCACCCCTCACATGCTTTGTCTTAACAAGCTCATTGACAGCTGTGAATCGCACATTTCTATTTCTCTCACCAAACAATTCAGTGAGATGGAGTAATATAGAACTGGCGCTATCCATATTCTCATGTTGCTTCTGAAGTTGTGAGTTCATGGATGCAAGCATAACACATTTAGCTTGAGTGTCATCATCCTTATGCTTTTGATAAGCAACACGTTGCTCATCGGTTGCATCTTGAGCCAAAGGAGTGTGAGGGGGTGCATTTTGTAAGACATAAGCGAACTTATCGAATGTCAATACAATTTTCAAATTGCGGAGCCAGTCATTGAAGTTTGGGCCCTCAAGACGATTTTCATTGAGAATTTTGGTGATAGGATGTCCTGACATATTGCAGTCTACATAACATAAAATAAAAGAAGTGAGATTGATTTTAAACCAAGTGACTCGGGTCTTAAGAATCAAATGGCACCCTCTCACTATTTTAACAAATTCCAAATCCCTCAAGGAATTCGAGAGTATAAATTAAAACTCTTAGTGAGTATGGAAGACTCATTTTCATTAAGCCAACCGCATCATAATAGAACTATAGGTCAACTTAATTTCCATGAGAGGATACTCTTATCCAATCACATCAAATGTGAATATCCATAACTTTGGCCTCTAAAGTAATTAAGTCTCACCATAATAGGATATTGATAAATTACTCTAGTTAAGCTATACCCATCATCTCATGTAAGTATAGAGATCAAAAATTAAATCTCATCATAATAGAATATTGACCAAGATTTGTCCCTACCTTACAACATCAAATGTTGAATAACCTCTTTTTAATGCTCCTAGCAAGAAATACCCCCGTTCGGAATGATATTCACATGTAAGAACATCTAATAGGAGATTACAATGTTGGAAGGCCACAAAGAAGCATTCATAATGTCTTCTTCGTTTTTCAACTTAATATCACTTTAAGGGAATTTTAAGGTCTCATCTTTAATAATCTCATTAATAACAATCACATTGCATTTGCTTTGATCCTAATGCAATCACATTTTCATTATACTTGATCTATAATAAAATACTCCCACTTAATTGTTTTTCGGAAAAACAATTTGATTTCATCAAAAACATTTTCAAATGGAATCATGGGAAGTATAAAATTACTTGATCAAGTGCAACGAACATGCAATTATAATAGGTCACATAGGATGATTATGGACTTGTTGTTTGATCCAACATGAGCCAATATGTTGGATCAAGGTCATGTTTGGGTGGTTGATTTTAATTACGCGTAACGATTACGAAAATTAAATAACTAAGCTAAGCTATTACACTTTGCACTTGAACTTCTTTCAAGGCTAGATGACTTCAAACTTCTTCTTTGAATCATCCTCATGTGCCTCCATCTTCGATTACAAGAGTGGATAAGGAGCATACAAGCTCCCATTTAAATTTAGGGTAAAGCTATGGTATGTTAACATTTCTCATACATCAACTATTTTTATTACTTTAAGGACTCATGTTACCACTTTGAGGATTAATATTACTATTTTGAGGACTCATATGATAAATTAAAAAAATTTATCACTTTAAGGACTCATGTTACCACTTTGAGGACTAATATTACTATTTTGAGGACTAATGTGGTAACTAAGAAAATTTACCACTTTAAGGACTCATGTTACCACTTTGAGGACTAATATTACTATTTTGAGGACTCATTTTACCACTTTTAAGGCAATTGTATGCATGTCATACGTTAACACATTGTAGAATTTTCCTTAAATTTAATCAAACTTGAATAAATTAAATAAGCTACTTAGTTACACAACCAAATGAATTAACTAAATTAATTACATAACCCAAATGAATTAACTACTTTAATTACATAACCACATTCATTCAAAATGAATAGTCGGCCAATCTCATGCTCAATTATATTAGGCCATAGTCCATAATCATCCTTTAATTAACCAAGATTAATAAGGTTAATTAAACAAGCATAATTAACTTATTCAAAATAAATTAACCACTAAATTACTTTAATTTAATGCAAGTAAATTAATTGAGTGATTTAGGGGATGATGTCTTACATCATGCAACACTAACTTTTGGTGAGTAATTTAGGGGATGATGTCTCACATCACTTTTGATGAGTGATTTAGGGGATGATGTCTTACATCATGCAACACCAACTTTTAGTGAGTAATTTAGGGGATGATGTCTCTCATCATGCATCACCAACTTTTGGTGAGTGATTTAGGGAGACATGTCTTTTATCTCATAATTTAGGGAGACATGTCTTTTATCTCATTCCAACTTTTGGTGAGTAATTTAGAGAAACTAATAGTAAAGATGACTAACTCTACCAACTTTTTGGTGAGGGAAACATGGAAATGATTTTATGTCATCATTAACTATTAGGTAAATTTGAATTCATGAATTTATGGATCAAAAGTGAAAAACAAACACCATGAAAAATTAGCTAGTTCATAACTAGATTAGACATGTTCCAAAGCTGGAAATAAAATTTCAGCTTTGTGTTCTTCCATTGAACACTTGTTTACTTCATCTTTGAAGCCAAAAATCATGCATACCCTAAAGCATATATAATCCAACATGTTTCTAAGATTAACAACTTAATTAAGAAACATAAAGAACCCCTTAATACATTCTTATATGCATCAAAGTTTCATAAAACTTAAACCACTTCTAACATGTAATTTCTAGAAACTTTTCTTGCTATCATAAAATCTACCTTGCATCACATGCTTCATAACTTTTATGATAAAGCAAATTTTATGATCTAAATTACATATTACTCTAAGCTTAAGAAAATCACATCAACCAACATACTTAGCCATGTTTATAACATACCAAAATTAAGCCAATGGCTCTGATACCAATTGAAGGAATGGATGTATTTCAAAACTTTTTAATTAGTGCGGAATTAGTTTAACCATTAAACTACTAACTAAACATAAAATCCATTCCTTTAACCCATGATCTTGGCTTATTGTGATATGTATATAAACATAGCATGCATAGTAAGGAAGAACAAAGAGGGAGTTTATGTTCTACTCACCCTTGGAGCGTGATTTTAATCCGATCCAAGTGAACCACCAAAGTTCCTCTCCTTGATCTCTCCTTGTGTGTGTTTCCTCCACCTTGAAGCACCTTGAATTAAGAACTCCTTCTTGTACTCCTTCGTGTGCTTGTAATCTCCTCCTTGATGTAACAAGTAAAGCCACAAAAATATATGGCCTCTAAGGATCTTCACCAAGTGAATCAAGAGATGAAGAAAGATGAAAGAAAAGAAGAAATTATGCAAGTGTTCTTCTTTCCTTTAATTTCTGAAAAATGGACCAAGAGAGAACACTCTTTCTCTCTCTCTAATCTGAAAATAATGGTGTAGAGATGCTACCATTATTATGTCTATGCTTTCACTTTTATATAATTGGAAATAACTCCAATTACTAAAAGAAAATATTGACTTTCATAAAGCCAATATTTTGGCTGGTCCATACATGTTATTGGGCACTAAAAATGTGTCTTGGGCTTTCATTTAAATCTCATTTAGTGAAGCCCAAGTCCACACCAAAATCCGACAATCGTTTAGGCCCAATAGGTTCGGTTTTACCCGAAAATTCTAATTATGTTCAAATAATAAATCTAATTAATTATTTGCTCATAACCAACTCTTGTTTAATCTTCTTCATATACAATCTCAAGGATCCACTTATATGGTGTGCGATCTCTTAGGTTCTAATTAACAAGGCAGTGAAGTTTATAGAAACCATTCTATTTTGTTTACGAATCAAAAACTCCATTTTTGATTCTCCCTTGTTATTAGGATAATAAATGTTTATTAATCCTCGGGGACTTCACAAGTCATGAGTGACGTCTTGCAACATATCATGACTACCCTAGTTAATGTAGAATGACAAAGAACCTATTCAATTGGAATTACAATACAATACGGTCCTTCTCTAACACGATGTTCTAAATCACATCATCGGGGTATGGAATTGATATGTCAATCCCCTAATGTGATTTTCATTCTTATGTGATTCTTAGAATGTGATTAAAAAACTCATTTTTAAATCTCATTCAATGCTTTGGCCAAAGACTCATTGAATCACATCTTTGAACATACACCTTATTTACTTAAGGATAGAGATTCCTTATTGTACACTCACATGTCTCCATGACCGAAATGATTATACCAATGAATGCATCTATTATATCCATTAAGGGACACAATATTATTGCATCATCAAGAGATAATCAATTCACTCATAAGACAACTATGGTGTCTCAGGTCAAAGGACTAATTTGTATTCTTGCAATTTAGAGTTCAAGTTTGACATGTAAGTAAGACTCCATACAAGAACTCTAATGATCGCGTTCAGTGTACTCTTTAAGTTAAGAGCACTCACATACTTGTATTAGTGTCTCTACACAAATGACAAGAGACATATCATCCTCCATATTGAGCATACATAGTATGTGCTAGTCTTTCCAGATTATCAATGTCCAAGTGATAATCCTATGACTAGGAACCTTTTAGGATAAGAGTGTGAAAGAGTAAAGGTCTCACACATCTAACTCTTTAGATTACTTTCTCTTTAACTCATATTCCTTGGACCTTGTTCAATCAAATATTAAATATAAGCAATGAACAATAAACTTGCCCTTTTGATTAATAATAATTACAATAATAATTACATCAAAATGATTGTTTTAAGACACAATTCCCTCAAAACATCTCTGTTAGTTCAAATACATGAAATGTACAACTGATTGTTTTGATATATGCAAAATTTTCAATGGTATCTATCTATCATATTTAATTTATGGCTGCAGATTAGGAGGGAGCATTTATGATTTTGGATCTTCATTTAAAAATTATTCAGATGGAACTTAGGAAATCTCTAACTGAAAAGCTGTCACTTGTAAATATATGGAAAGATTGTCAGAGGCTCAGTCATAGTCCAGACTTTTCAATTTGTAAATTTCTTAGGCCATATGATATCAAACAAAAGCTTAATCTGGCAACTGATTAGTGGCTCTAGATTATTGTTGCTTTACACCTCTCTAGTTCTATATTGACATCAAACATGTAATTACTTTCTGCAGACCTCAGGTTGTAAGGGATCAGCATGAGGATCTATATTGATAGCAGAAGACATTAGATATTGCTCAGTCGCATCATTATGCCTGTGGAGGTAAATGTTTGACAAGATCAGTGTGCCTTTGTATAGAGGACTAAGTCTCTCTTTGTGGCCTTGGCTTGCGTCTGATGATTCTCTTTCATGAGCTTTCAATTAATGGTTTAGGGTGTTCCACTCACTCTGAATAGCTTCTAGCTAGTTAGTAGTAAAGAGAATCTTCACAGTTTTAGGTCTTGTCTTTTTCATGTATACGCTATACTCACCCCTCCACCCCTTGGTTGGAAAGCAAAAAGAAGTGTAAATATTGTTAATAAATATAAAATGGCATATAGTGCTTTTGCCAAGGTAATTTTAGTGGACTTCCTTCTAGTCTAGTTATTTATTGTTTTCTGGAATTATTATCAAGTGGCGCAACAAAAACAAAGAAATACAGCTGTGGTTTTGAAATCTGACATGTTTTGACCATGATTCATCATCGTTCGTGGTCGAGGCCCAACATTCTGCTTGTTCCCAAGCACACCTCGTTGTCAATCACAGCAGTGGTGATCCAGCAGCAGCAGAACATCCTATCGGTCATTGTCGCGACCCAACATCGGAGATTTTGTTTTGATCTCTAAGTGGCACTCTGATTAGCTTTGGTCCAATATCTTTGTTACTAAAGGAGTAAAGGCATTGTTTCCAGGGTTGAACGGTTGAACCTACACAATATGTTCATGGTGCAACCCAGCTTATGGCAATACAGATCAACGCAGCAATAAATCTTGGGAATAGTGGTGGCATAGCAATCATGAGAAATAAAGTTGCTGGTGTTGCTTTCCAAAACCTTTCTGGTGCAGAGAATATTGGGTGAGTCATATTCTGGTTCAGATTGCCAGTTATGATTTTCACAGCATTATAGGACTGGTTTTCCTTTACCATCATTACCTTTTAGCAATACATGTTGATTATTCTGTTTGCAGCAAACAATATATATACTACTTTGGACCACGTGACTTGATCTTTGTCTTAAATCTGAAAATTAATGCAAACCTCTGTAACTTACAGTAGAAGCAATATTTCACTTGTCTTTTGTTTTTAATTTTTTTTAATTTTTTTTATTTCAACCAAGGGCAGAAATTCATCACCAGGCATCTTTTAGTCCAAGTTCAAGCATTTGCTTCCTTGAACCCTGATCTTGTGTCAGGGTATTGTTCATTTTTAGCTAACATTTCTTTATCTTCATCTGTTGGAATTTCCGGTTATATTCCTGTTCCTGTAATAGAGCATTTTATTGCTGGAGTTGAAGAAAGAGGTAAATATGTTGGTGTCATGCCAGTACTGAACATGTTGAAGTCCGGAACCTCTTTCGAATGCATCCTGAAATGACTGGGGTACTAGTGAGCAAAATCAACCTTCTCTCGGATGCCCACAAAGTCTTAAAGAAAGATGATATTGTCCTTGTCTTTGATGGAGTTTCTGTAGCAAATGATGGAACAGGTTGTCACTTACTATCCGTAACTTCAATAACTTTTTTCTTTTTCTTTTGTTTGGTTCTAGTACATGCTGTAGCTGTACCAAAAGTAATGTCTTATTGACTCATTTCAATGAAATTGTTGAAACATATCTAGTGTTTTTTTTTTTGAGAAAATGAAACATATCTAGTGTTATCAACAACAGAAAGTTGAAACTGTCAACTAAAAGTCATGCTGCCAATGTTGTGCATCATTTGCAGCGTCAGACGTGTTACTTCCAACCAAACTGTTCTCTGAGTTACTAAGCCACTCTTATGAGGAGTTTGGTAATGCTGTGGTTTTTCAGGACCAACTAATAAAAGACTTGTACAGAAATACTATTAAACAAGAAAATGTAATTGAAAATCATTTTCAAATAGGGACATATTATCAGGTTTACTTAGGTGTTCAGAAGACAACATATAAGTATCAGCAGCATGTGTCCCTAGGGAAGAATCTCCAACTCCAACAAGTTCATTAGGTTGGGCAAGGCTTTACTATAAAAAAAAAAAAAAAAAATTGATGGTTAATGTAGAATATCATGATCTTATGAAAAAGATTCTTCATTGTTAGCATGGCGGAGGATTTTTTGTTTTTCCTCTTATGTTTGTAATCTGCAGTATGATATCAACACAATGCAGTTCACTTCAGGAACAGAGAGTGGATAACATTTGATCATTTGGTTTCCGTGAAGAAACACAATGAAACTCTGTATTTAGAGTTCTGAGGGATGACGGAGAATATGAATTCAGTGTCACCCTTCAACCTGTAAGTCATGGTACTATTGTTGCATGCTTACTTGATTTAGAGGGTTTTCTATCATGAAGAGTATGTATAAGCTCGGCGGCCTGCTTTGGAGTTGCATAAGATTATTTTTATTTCATTTTATTTTCTGTCTTGCAACTCAAATAGAGTATAATAATTTCTTTAGGCAAAAAATAAAAACTCTATTGAAACAAAAATGTCAAGAAATTTCTTTGTTATCCTCGTAAATTGTGCGAAATCGCGCTGAGGGAACCACCTAAAAGAGCTGGCGAACAGTTTGTCATCCTTTCTCAGGTCTGCTATATTTTTTGTTATTAATATTTTTTTATTTGTTATATTTGTTTTGAAGTACTACTTTTGAATGTTGCATTGCCCTATAGATACAGTGGGTGCATGTTGATACCATGAAGAAAACAGTTTGTAGTATTGACTACTGACCAGGTATCAGTAGTTATCAGGTATCAATTGAGTACCTTAAAAAGCATCTAAATTCTTGATATTTCTTAAAATTGAAATTTACTAAAACACTCGTGTGAGTAAGAGATTTTGGCTCAAATAGGGGCATAGGGCCGAACCTAAAGCGAGCGTCAAAGACAATTTCGATGAAATATGAGGCATCTAAGGTTCCTAGAAGACGTTGGACACGTGTCAGCCATCAGGATTCCACTCAGTTTCTCGAAGTAACAATCGGAATTGGTAAATGAAATGCAACAGGCGCATGAGATATTAAGTTCAATCATCAGAATTAACATAAATAGTATCCAAATTCTTGATATTCTATAGTCTGTTATGATTTTACAGGGTCATTTTAACTTGGTAATTAGAAATACATGCGAAGAGGGGCAACGTAAGGATATGTCACCTCCTTCCTTCACTTAGTTGGTTGCGGCTATATATTTATTACTGCTTACACACCAGGACGCTCATGCGTCTACACATACATATACACGTACACATATAAGACGTACCGAATCTAAAATATATGTAGCAGTTAAGCTCATGCATGAACCAGAAGCTGGTTTAATTACTTCGGTTTATAATTTTGTTCCAAGGTATAGGTGACAAGTTCATCGAGCTCGCTCTGAAGAGAGATCGATGAAGCCATCGTTGTCGGCATCGGCACAGCGTCGTCCTCGCCAAGCTCTATAGTAGGTACAATGCGACCCGAGTTTAGCGAACGCAGCCTGCACCTCATCCCAGGAGAGCTTGCCGTCTCCGTTCTTGTCAAAACCTTTGAAAATATCTATGATCTGCTGCCTAATGTACGGAACACCACCCTTAGGTAACACAACGGGGTTTAGCGTAACAACGGGGTTTCGCGTAACCGAAGGCATATATGCAAGAAAAATTTAGGGATTGTTGGGTGAGATATGACTTGCACTACTATAAATCTGTATATGATGGATCAGTGGGTTGAGCAAAACATCTATATATAGAGCTCTGGCTGGTCCCTGCATATATTCCACTTCTAGGAGCCAGTCAGATATTTCTTGTATAAGCTAAATATATACGGGCACGATTAAGAAATGATTGATTTTTCACATGCGCTGAAGAGATTTATCTTGGGCCTAGGAAGTCTTTGGGTTCCCCTTAACAAAATCAAAACGAAAGGATTGATTTAATTGATTAATGACGTTTAATTTTACACTCGTAGGTACAGTAAACTTACACTACACTTATGTACAGAAATATTATGCATATAAATTTTAATTGAAGTTTGTGGTTGAGTTTTTTTATTTTTATTTTTATTTTTATATCCAAATTGTAGTCTAGTTTACTAAAACTTAAACATATTAATTAGGATATGGTTGGATGAGAATAAATAGATTACTTAGGACCCTCATGTGAGTTGTGACCATGGGATCGCTTAAAGTCGAAGAAAAGCATCTTATGGATTCTGGTACCTAGCCCTAGCTCTTCTACATCCATAATTTTAGTTCAAAGGTCCGGAGTAACTGGAATCAAAATCGAATGGCTTGAGACAATCACTCCTCTTCCTTTGGATGGGTGTGAAAAGCACGTGGATTTATATTTATGTGATGCTTAGAGATTGGCTATCTTCTTCAGGATATATAAGAACCGAAATTATCTGTCAAGGCAAACACAGTATAAAGCTTTTAGAAATTTGAAGACGATATTGGCTCTGAAGCTTCATTTGAATCGAATAAAGTAACCAACATACAAGCAATAACCAACATCGTGTGGCACATGATACTGGTTTTATAAGAGTAAAAGCAAACTATTATTCCATATGAATATATAAAAGCAAAGGAATACTTTACCAATGAAAAATGGGAGAGAATATATATATTGTTTAATATCTAATTCTCACATCTAATAAAATTATTTATTTATCCTTCTTATTTAGGTCCAACAAATCGTATCAAAATTAAGGCCGGTGTACATACGGTCATACGTACAAGGGTCTCCACCAGAAAACATATAGTTGTTTCAATAATAGTTGTTTCAATACGGAGGACCTCTATCCAGCTCCAGTTTCTCTCTTGTTGTTTTTCGTTCTGTTAAATCCAATTTGGTACCTTGCCAAAAGAAAAAAAAATTCAATTTTGTATAATCTGTTGACGTACTTTTGTCCCGTGAAGACATCGATTTGTAAGTTTTAATAGGCTTTATTCGATGAAGGTCTGTTAAGAGGCATGATTCATATTATTGGAAACCATGCAACATGGATAACAAATAGGCATTCGCGTATATTTCATGCTGAGAAGTAATTTCATTTCCCCGTATCTTATTCAACTGATCTGATCTTTCGATGAAGGTCTACTCTTTTTACTATATTACCTTACTAGCTGATTCCATCACAGTTATGTGAACTTTGATTTCTAGATCCTCGCTTATATATATATATATATATATATATATATATATATATATATATAGGATTTTTCTCAGGTGCGGACGTCCGTACCAAAATTTCGGTACGGATTTCCGGTTTTCACCCACTTTCCGATCACATATTTTGATCTTAACCGTTCAGTTTTTAGGTCCTAATGTATAGATCATCTCTACAAAATTTCAGCTAATTTGGTGATCGTTAAGGCATCCAAAACTGCAATTTACACGAACGAACCGAATCTGTCGAACCGGAACCGTTCGTGTACATTGTTGTAATTTGCAGTTTTGGATGCCTTAACGATCACCAAATTGGCTGAAATTTTGCAGAGGTTATCTATACATTAGTACCTAAACACTGAACGGTTAAGATGTGAAAATGTGATCGGAAAGTGGGGGAAAACGGGAAATCCATACCATCCGCATGATACGGACGTCCGCACCGTAGCCGGACTATATATATATATATATATATATATATATATATATATATATATATATATATATATATATATATTAAGCTATCCATATTCCCCAACCATGCATGTACAAGCATCTGCATGACCTTGTTGGTGCAACATTCAGTTGCGTTTATTCTATTACTGAAAGTAACTTCCATAGAGAACACAACACTGATGATCAGAATTGTGTGATCTTGGCACCCAAATGCTTCTGTGCGTACTCAGGTACTCTACAAGGTTGTTCGAGTTCGTCTCCACCAATGAAGCCGTCCTTGTTGGCATCAGCTTGGCGTAGTGCTCTCTGGGCTATGTACTGGAGAAAAATACGCCCCAATAAGTTTAGCTAACGCTGCGACCACCTCATCCTTAGCTTGGATAGCTTGCCGTCTAAGTTCTTGTCAAAGATGTTGAAAAAAGTAATCACCTGCTCCTTAGTGTACGTAACATCGGGATTGCGAGTCCTCGGACGCCCTTTCATACTGTAGTTCCGCGGAGGCATATACGCAAGAAAAATTGGCTTGTTGGGTATCTTCAATTGTCTCATGATCCGAATTCCAATAGCTCCACCTTGATCACAAGCATCCAATTCCAAATCTTGTGATCCCAATCCAAACAGGAGCTCCTCCAAATTGCAACTCGACTGTATGAGACACCAAGTCCCAAGCGTAACCTGAGCTTTGATACCACTTGTTGTGCGGAAGCGGCAAATGACTCCCACACACACGGATGCAATAATGCCGATACTCCCCCACTTTAGCCACCCGGTGCAGAACGGGTATGAGGTTTTAATACAAAAAGCCTCGGCATTAGTGTGTGTGGTACCATTCCTTATAACCCAAGGATGACTCTTCACCTTTTTGATGGATTCCAAATGGCTCTGATCTAAGCCACATTTTTCCAACAAGTTGAATATGTACTTGCACAATTAAAAAATTGATCAATATCCAATTGATTATTTGGCGTGAATACTATTCTCATGTGTATTCTAAACTTTGAGCGGCTTATATTGGATGACATAGAACACGTACTTGTAACACTACTCTTATGTTTATAATATGTATGCATATAAATTGTAACTGAACTTTGTGATCGTATTTTTTATTTTATTTTTCTTTAAATTTTTTGATTATCTGAATTGTTGTCTTCTTTTCTTGTACGGCCATCTTTATCAGTATCAAATTTCTTCAGCCACTGCTTCAAATCCTCGGTGGTCATAACACGTTTGCCACCACTAGCTACAGACTTGCTCTTAATCGCCATAGAGAAATGTATGTAATCTATCTTGTGGTAGTTAGATACTTGTGTTGGCAATTGATGCTGTGAAAGCCTTGGAACATCCTAGCTATTTATAATCTGTGGGAGGCTTGGAGCTCCCCCTCCCCCTAAATTAACGTGCATGTTGGGGTCTCTGTTACCGCTCGAGTATTATAGCTTTTTGTGTGCAAATTGTTATATACATAATAAATATATAATTAGATTTAGACTAGTTTGTGTAAAAATCTGTCCTTGAATTCAATAACAATAAGATATACATCTGGTAAGAGAACATATTGAATCTTATTTTAACTTGGTAATTAGAAATACATGAAAAGAGGGGAAACGTGCGTATAGGTTACCTCCTTCCTTCACTTAGTTGGTCGCAGCTATAGATTTATTACTGCTTACACACCACGCTCATGCGTATACACATACAAATACACACACATATAACACGTACCGAATCTAAAATACGTAAAGCAATTAAGCTCATGCATGAACCAAAAGCTGGTTTAACTACTTCGGTTTATACTTCATCAGTTCCAGGGGATAGTTGACAAGTTCACCGAGCTTGGTCTCGAGAGAGATGAAGCCGTCCTTGTCAGCATCGGCACAGTTTCGTCCTCGCCAAGCTCTGTAGTCAGGCAAAAATGCCCCTAGTTTACACCTCAAGGAATTTAAAACCAAAAAAAAATGAAAGAGGACTCAAGAGCACTATATATAAAAAGGCTAGAAAAGCTAACGAGAAGACTCTTACGCGCGAGAATCAAGCAGAGAATCCGAACACAAGAATCTGAACTGAGCGATTTTAGACTAGTCGAATTCTGACGATTTTCAACTCCGGTTTTAGGATTTCTCTGTTTTCTTTCTTATGAACCTTTGTGAGCTTTAAATGGTTAGAAACTAATTTTTTAGTAGTTGGGGCTGTAGAAGCCCCAATTATGATTGTATGCCATGCTATGACGTTTAATTTGTTTTGTTCATTCAATGGATGAGCAACTAATTTCCAGTTTTACATATGATTTCTTTATGTGCTTTCTTTGGTGGCCAACTTAGATGGCATGTTTAGAATTCTATTGCTATGAATAATCATTGCTTGTTCCTTTTAAGAAGGTTCCGTTGAAAGTTCTAGAGTAGTAAATTGTCTATAAGGCAAGTGATTAGGTTCCTAGATTAATTGAGACGTGTCGTACTCATGATGTTTTGTGATGTCTCGTTTTTCTTAATCTTAATGATTTCTATGTGTAAAATCTAGAGTTGCGTCAACCTAGGTTACATTTTAGGAAATAGGTTAGGTGTAGAGCGTCTCTCACCTATTATACAAGTAAGGAAAGACAATAGGTTAATTCAGGCATTGGGTTAACTTGAGCATCTTCATCCATAGATAAATAAGACTAGGTTAAACATGGTGTGCATACTTGATTGATTGGTGGTGGATACATTCCCTGACTTCTGCTTCTCTCTATTGATTCTCAACCTTAAGCAATTTCATTATTTGTTATTTACTTTCAATTGTTTTCATAAACTTCACAATAAACTTTTAAAACTCAGAAAGTCTTACAATTAGTCTCATAAGTCCTCTGCGGGAGACCCTACTTCTTTATTCTACAATTGACATCCAAATCAGTAGTAAGAAAATTATTGGCATAAAAATAACCGATCACTAATATCTTGAATTATTGGATAATGGATCGTCTCGGGACCCTTTATGTGACCATGGGACCACTTTAAGTCAGAGAGAGGCATCTTGTGGATTTTGGTAGCTTGCCCTAGCTCTTCTGCATCCACAGTTTCAGTTCAAATGTCTGGAATAATTAACTAGAATCAAAATCGAATGGCTTGAGACAATCATTCCTCGTCTTTTGGGTGGGTGCGACATGCACATGGATTTAAATTTATGTGGTGCTTTTTTGTTTTGTCAAAAAAAAATTTATTTGGTGCTTGGGATTGAAGTATTGAACTGTATGTGAATGAAATATCAAGTGTCTCTTAGCCTGCTACCATGGTAGATTCTTTAGGATAAGAACCGAAAGAAAATATGTATTGAGGCAAACACATCAGTATAAAGCTTTTAGAAATATGGAGACGATATTAACTCTGAAGCTTCGTTTGAATCGAATAGGCCCAAGTTACTTGTTCATTTCCAAATGGTTCTTAGCTTAGGTACAGTTGATATTCTTGAAACATACAAGCAGTAACCAACCTCGTGTGGCACATGTATTGCTTTTATATATAAAAGTAAAAGCGAAAGGCTGATGGATCTATTATTCCATATGAATAAAAGCAAAGAAATATTGTACCAATGAAAAATGGGAGTGAATATATTGTCTAGATATATCTCACATCAAATAAAATTAAGTCACTTTTTCTTCCTTACATTGGTCCAAATCTTATAAAAGTTGAGACTGATGTAACATACGGTATACGTACAAAGTGTCCACTAAAGCACGCATATTTGGTTCAGTATCACCTCTATCCAATCTTCTTCTTCTTATTTTTTTTTTTTAATTTTTTAATTTTTTAATTTTTTAATTTTTTAATTTTTTTTTTTGTTTGCCGCCTGTTAATCCAGTTTGGTACTTTAGTCTCATGAACACTTCGACTTGTAAGTATTATTGGAAACCAACATGGTATTTAATGGCATTCGCGTATAGTTGTTCGTAAGTTAGGAGTTATTGGCATGGGGAGTTTTCTAATAGTGCATGTAACTTATAATTGAAGACGCTGATGCAATTGGGTGCTAGAATGCTTCACTCGTAGACGTCGGACGCCTGTTGTGCATTTTGATATATGATTCATTTGGCTCTGCTTAATCTTGCTTATGTTTTTGTTGCATTTTTATTTTGTTGTTTCGTCTAAGGGGTTCTGACTTCATATTCCCTCCTTTAGGTGCTATTTTTTCTATTTAATATATTTCTTCAATTGCCAAAGAAAAAAAAATTAATATACATGCCTTCCAATTTGATCAGCTTGGGGGCAGTTGTAGCCGTGGCTAATTTTGTTTAGTCTTGTGTTTTGTTTGTTTTTTCTTTCCTGATCAAAAAATAAATAAAAATCTCTAAATGACATCTGCGACCATGCAACTTCACAAACAAGAACATCAGGACAGCTCACTAGTCGGAAGAATAAAGCCATGAAAATCAATATGATGAAGGTCTCGATCTAAACACAGTCTTTGACCCACCTCTAGGCCGAGTGGCCAACTGATGGTATTCTGACTATTCTCTGTGTTTTCATCTTCAGTCCTCTTTTCTAGGAATCAATATCCCAAATATATGGATATCTTTAGTGTACAGAAACAATGGGAGAACCATTAATGGCCAGTTGACTAGATTCCATATATATAGATAAGATTGAATGATTGATCAGTATGTCGATATACATGAAAAGATCGAGGGTTCTTCAGAGGCATACTGAAGGCGCTCCATAACCGAGCTCCTGAGTTTATATTCTCCATCTTTAAAGTCTTTCACTTTATGTCTCAGGAAAGAAATTAGTCTCTTCTTTTAATAGTTTGAAAACCTGTGTCTTGGAAAGAAATAGAATTCTGGTTTTAAGAACACTAATGGTTAGATATATATTTACATAGATGATTACAGAAACAGGGTTACTTCATCCACCCTGGCAGAGAAGGGCAACGTACAAGAGGTCACCTCCTTGCTTCGCTTCCGTAAAACATGCGTATATATAACGACAAGCTAGCAAACTAGGACGTACGCTTACATGAAACCAGACATGTATATATAACCCTAATATAAGATAGACTGAGGGATATTTATAACTAGCGAATTAAGTAACCACATTCTAGGGCATAGTTGACGAGATCATTGAACTCCTCTTTTGAAATGTGGCCGTCGTCGTTGGAATCTACATAGCGTGAATGCGTAATGCTCTCTTAGCCCTGAAAGAGCTCCACCATGATCCGAGCTTCTTGAAGGCTGCCTTGAGCTCTTCCTTGGAGAGCTTGCCGTCTCCATCCTTGTCGAAACTTTTGAAAAGTTCGCGGACTTGCTCCTTGCTCCACGGAAGTTCGACCAGCTTCGGCTTCTGCTCCGGCCTGTATTGAACATCGACATGCCTAGTCATTCTTTCTTGTTTATAGATGCTTCTCCTGAACTTGGGTGACTTGAAATCTGAGATGATTATGAGAGGTTTAGAGCGCGACATCATGTTATATATTGAGCTCTAGCTTGGCAACAACTAGCTCCATCTACACTTTCGGTTTGCATAAATAGTATTATCTTAATGCATCATTCTTGAGTGAGTCATGTGATTAGGGATTCTCGTTGTATGTGTATTAATGAAATTGACCATCACTCTGGAATTCTTGTTTTTAAGTCGTACAAATTTTATGTTTATGTCCAAACTATGATGGGAATTTGATACATTTTGAATTTTGATACAAGGGTCGACACATTTTTTTCAAGGGTATATAGTCTCATAATAATACTACTTACAGCGATTGGAATATTTTTTTTGAAAGTAATAGGTCAGCCCTTTCATTAGATTCAGCAAGCAGTACAAGAACGAAACACCCCTATGGGGTCGACAGAAAGCAATCGTTCCTTAATTAGAACCTCATAAACCCTATTCTAGAAGAATAAAATCCCAGAAATCCCGAGTACACCCACCTTTTAAGAAGTCCACGCACCATTATTCTAACAAAAACCAAGAAACCTCGAAGCAGGCATAAAAGGGAAACAACTAAGGCACTGGTTTTTGCGACCCAAACAAAATTTAAATAGTACTATGGGCCCTAGAGCCCCATGCCAGCCAAAAACGGTCCACAGCCCAACCTGTCCGACCGTCACATGCCAGTCCACAGCCACCTCCACCCCTTTGAAACCCAAACTCGGATAGCCCAATGCAAGGAGCCCAACAAACAATTGCAGCCCAGAGCAGGAAGACCCATTCTCCAGCCCGACTTGGAGAAACCCTAGCAACACCAGCAACCTCACAAACGCCAGAGTAGCCGCCACTGCCGCCAGAACCTCTTCCGTCGCCGATCCCGAGTCCAGTCACCACTGCGCCACCCTCTATGTCCCAGAGGACATCGCCATCACCACACAAGGTCAGCCCCATGCACCCCAGATTCGCCAAATCCCGTTCCCAAGCCCCTGGAACGATCCCCGGCGGTAGAAACAAGGTAATACCCAACCCCGTCGGACCCGACACTGCCGCCCTCAGCAGCCGTGAAACACCCTCGTCACCCCAAGATGAATCCAACCACTTGAAACCGCCATGGATAAGCGACAACAGATCCAGCCTACCTGGACCCCACCCTTCCCAGCAATCATCATCCCCAACTCTGTCCGTCCCACCGAACCCCGGAGTCTCATGCACCAACGAACCCACCACACTTGAACGTCCGCCGTCGCTTAGGAGCAGCAGAGCATGGAAAAGCTCGGGAACAACAAGTGCCCCCAAGAGAATGAGGAGGCCGAAGCATGAACTCCCCATAGAATTTGTCGTCGACGGCCGTCCACGATAACCCTAGCAGAGCGAAAATGCTAGGTCATACTAAAATGGATAAGCCAGATTAAATACAGCGATTGGAATATTAGTTCAACCTACTTTTGTGGGCTTGTTTAGTTTAGTGCTCTTTAAAGCTTAATATATAGAGTTTTTGTCCATTTACCCCTTTTTTAGATATTTTTTTCCCACTTACGCCATTAAGTTTTTTTAATTCTCTCTTACCCAAAACACTCCAAGGAGGTCTTCCCTAATACCCTATTAAGATTTTTTTTTTTTTTTTCAATTTTTTTTAATACCATTTTACCCTCACCCCTTTGAAACTTAGAGAGAGAGAGAGAGAGAGAGAGAGAGAGAAAAAAATGGAAGAGAGAGAAACCATAGGAGACTTCGCCGGAGCCCGGTCACCGGCCGCCGCCCACCGAAATTTGCTGAAAATCTCACAGGAAATGTTTTTTTGTCCCCAATAGACATCTATTGCCCCCCAATAGACGACTATTGCCCCCCAATAGGACTTTCAGTCGCCTCCCCAATAGACATCTATTGCCCCCCAATAGACGACTATTGCCCCCCAATAGGACTTTCAGTCGCCAGAATGGGAACTAATCTCCCTAAATTTAGACAAATAAAACTTTGATTACAGAAAAAAAACAAGAAGATTACATCAATTCAAAACGTCTATTGCCCCCCAATAGTCGTCTATGGTTTTTTTTTTCTGAACACCACTGCAATGAAAATAACTACCTCAAACCTCTCTTCCGCCACCGCCTCCTTTATCAACCTCTTTTTTCTTTTTTTGTCAAACCTTCATCAACATAATAAAGAACAAAGGGATTAAAGGGCATTCCTGGAAGCCATTAACTAGGAAGCTGCTTGTTTCAAATAAGAAGCTTCCCAAATTGTATGCCCGTGGTTAGAATCCTAAAAACCATAATCGATTTCAATGGAAAATGAGAAACCAAAATAGTCTCAGGAAGTGCATAGTATTAAATACCAAAGTGACATATTTGGCTTGTACCAAAAAAAAAGAAAAATAAAAAAGTGACATATATGGCAGGTGTCTCTTATATAACTACTGGTCTTCTGCATGCACTACCAAACCACCGATCAAAACCCCAAACAACAAAACAATCACACCTAAGAAGCAGCTGCAAAATTGCAAAAGTGAAAAAGCAAATCGAGTCATATCTATAAATATGAAACCTTTATCATCATCATCAGCTTGATCAGGAGCACCAAAAACACCATTTATGCATTCCCGGCTGAAGCGAAACCCCAAATAATAACCAGTCCCAAATTCAATTACTAGGAAATGGAATGCGAAGGTCGAGAGCGCAAAGAGCACGATCCTCCAGGTAGTTTCTCCGGCCTTGTCGCACGGCGGTTTGGCAACGCCTGAGGGAATCGGCTTGCTTCCGGCCTAAACAAAGAGCTAGGGTTGTATTTGGATGTGAGTCAGGTCGGGTTTACCGACAAGTACGTCGAGGATGAGAGAGGAGAGAGATAGGGGAATAAACAATTTGGTTAAGGGTAAAATTGTTATTTTGCCTCAAATTGGGTTAGTGGGAATAAAAATTTGTTGCTGGGGTAAGTGGGACAATTTTGGCTGATTTTGGTGCTTTGGGTCAAGGACCTTAATATATATATATATATATATATATATATATATATATGGACATTCACCCTAATTCTAGGGTCATTTATCTCACTTACCCCATTAAGTTTTTTTAATTCCCTCTTACCCATACCCAATTAAGTTTTTTTTTTTTTGAGACTATTTTTACCCCTCACCCCTTTGTTACATAGAGAGAGAGAGAGAGAATAGAAGAGAGAGAAGCTATAGAAGACTTCATCGGAGTCCCGTCATAGGCCGCCACCTGCCGAACTTCTCTGAAAACCTCACCGGAGGTCCCCAAAGAGGTCGTTGGAGATCTCATAAGTCGCCGGAAATGTTTATTGCCCCAAATAGACCTTTATTGCCCCCAATAAACCTCTATTGCTCCCCAATAGACCTTTATTGGGGGGCAATAGAGGTTTATGAGACCTCGCCGAAAGTTCCCAAAGAGGTTGTCGGAGATCTCATATGGAGCCAGAGAGTTTTATTGTCCCCCCCCCCCTAATATTGCCCCCTAATAGACCTAATTTATTAGCCGCCCCCAATAGAACTTTCGGTCACTGGAATGGGAACTAATATCCCTAAAATTAGACAAATAAAACTTTGATTAAGGAAAAAACATTTATTCGAAACATTTATTGCCCCCCAACATACCTTTAACAGACCTCTATTGCATCATTTATTCCGATAAAACCTTCTTCTTCTTTTTTTCTTTTTTCTTTTCTTCTGGGTCTTCTGCCCCCATTTTACCAAAAAAAAAAAGAAGAAGAAGAAGAAGGAGACGAGGCCTAATCGAATTCGACTCTGGTCGGTCACTTTGGGTATCCCATCAATATATCGAAATGAGGTGGAAAAGATTAGAATACATGAAATTGAGAGGTGTGGCCTGAGTGCACCATCACCGGCGATACGCCATGAGCAGTGCACAATAGAGCTAATGGTGGTCGGAGACCACCATGTACCGCATAGATGCCGCGAACACTCTGATATCCCTGCCGGTGGCGCTTTTGTGCCGGAAAAAGGTGTCACTGGTGTTGAATTTGAGACCCCATTCGGTCCAGTACTTCGATTTGCAATCGATTGGCTTCGAATTGGGGACTCGATTTTGGTTTAGGGTTTGGTTGGGGTTATCAAACTCCAGGCCAAGTCCGGCACCGGCGGCGTTTGCTTTGACCTCTCAGATCGGCTTGGAGAACAGTACAGATCAGAAAGAGAGAGAGAGAGAGCTAGAGAGAGAGAGAGAGAGGACAGAGTGCAATAGCTATAATTCATTAATTGGGTTGAGGGCAAAATGGTCATTTGTTGTTAAATTGTGTAGGTGGGAACAAAAATCTGTTACTAGAGTGAGTGGGATAATTTTTGCTCACTTTAGTACTTTGGGTCAAGGACCCTTAAAAGAACTCGCAAATGAAAAAATTAATTTTATTTTTGAAAAAGTGAACTTTTCCCAAAAACTCGTGTGCTATATAGCTAGGGGTTTTGGCTTAAATTTGCAAAATCTAAAGCGAGTGTCAAAACACCATTTCATTGAGATGACCTGCACAAAGTTAGTGCTCAATTTAAAACCTTATCAATGTAGTAAGAAGAAGTAGGGATCGTTCTCAACCGGGGATTAGGGCTTTATTAATTCCTGAAAAATAGAACGTTAGACCAAACAAAACTATATATTATACAATATTTTCATTATTTACGAAAAATACATGTAATGGGGATTTAGAATTTTTATTTAATTTAACAACTAATTAAATACATACATGTGACACATCAAAACACAGAATCAAGGTAGAATTATATGAATGGAACGATTTTTAGATAGAATTAACTACTATTAACACGTTGGCAAGGTTTCAAAGATCAAATGCACCATAGTTAACTAGATAAATGCACCATAGTTAACCCTATTAAGCATGCAATTACTAGTGGTAGCTAATCACTAACAAAAACACTTTTAATGCATTAAATATGTTGGAAGTTTGATCAATTCAAGCCAAGAACACAAGTTAGAACGCTAATCAAGCATGCAAGACTCATTGTTAATTTACCTAAGTAATTTTAGGTTTTTCACTTTAACTATCAAAGCCTAGAATGCTAGCACCTTAATATGGATTCAATTGTATGTTCATCAATCAAAGTATGCATCCAAAGACCAATTAACACTTAAAAAATGGGATTGAAGCTCGAAATTAACAATCACGCTCAGCTCAACATATATCAAATCGCAATTTTTCACTTTAAAAACCTAAAGCTAAAAAATGCTTCATAGTATTCGAAAACTACATATCTAAAATCAACACTTCATCCACACCAGAAATCGCAAAACACAATCCAAGAACATAAAACAAAATCTCAATTTATTAGAAACCCGAAATCGTTTTTCAATACAAAACCGAAAACAAGAGAGAGTGTTCATGATTACACTTTTTGATCTTCAAGGACGCAAGAAGCTTCAAAAGGTGGTGGAATGGATGAGGATCACGGCAAGGATGCTTGAATGGAGAGGAGGATGCTTCACGGCCTTGAACTTTGGAACTTGGATGATTGCCAAAACTTGGAAGAGAAGGGGAAGTGTTTGTGGCTTTTGATTCTGAATTTTGTGGTGTGTAGAATGTCTTCACAATCCCCCTATATATAGTGAACGGCAAGGGCTAGGGTATCTAGGTCGAAATCTACTTGTGACATTATTCGGCCAATGAAAATATTCCTTGAGAATTGGAGAGCAAGTAACCTTTATCATTGCCGAAATCTTCCATATACCTAGACCATATTTCGGCCTCCAAGTATGTTGAATGGAATCAGGAATCAGGAATCCGAATTCAATATTTATTCCCTTATTTTCTTTTCCAAAATTCCATAGAAATCCAAAACTATCCCAAATTGGTCTTGCCGAAATTCCTTGATATTTTCTTCTATATGTCACGGTAAAAATCAATATTAATGGGTCATGGACTCCTCAAGACGTCATGGATGATTTTAGAGACTCATGTGCAAGTTACATGCTTCCATTTTCGGGCCAGGCTTCTTCAAATGATCCAATTCGAAACCCATTTCATGTGTTTGCCGAAAATCTTCATTTATTCTAGAATATTCTTGAACAATCTTGAGTCATCTTCAAGACACAGCATCTCCTAGTCTCACCAGGTCTCCTAGAAGCATCAGGACTCCTAGCATGATCAGGTTTCCTAGTCTAACTGGGACTTTGTCATTTCTTCATTTCCAAACATTATTTTTCCGAGCCCATTCCTAGTTGAGTTAGGATTCCTACTTCGACTGGGATTCATTTTCCTAGTAGAACTGGAAAAACTTCATTTCTCCACTTTCGCTCATTTCTGCGCCTCATTTCCTCGTTGCCTTCATTTTTGACTCAAAAGTACCTAAAAACACAAAATAAGTTAGAAATGATAATATTAAGGAAATAACTAAGCAAAATGTAGAGAGAAATGCACTAAAAATGTAGTCAATATTAGTCTCAACAAGATATGAGGCCTCTGAGGTTCATCTAAGACATTTGACACGTCAGTCAGCCATTAGGAATCAACTGAGTGTCTCAAAAATAACAATTTAAATTGCTAAATGACAAACAATGGAGACATTAAGCTTGATTCATAGAGATAACATAAAGTATCCAAATTCTTGATATTTCCATAGTTTATTATGGTGTTATAGGATCATTATAAACACTCATGAATGAAAAAAAAAAAAAAAAATCGTGAAAGTGAAATTTTCCTAAAAACTCGTGTATAGCAAGGGGTTTTGGATCAACTATGGCCAAATTTGCAACGAGTGTCAAACTCAATTTCTTGGATATATGAGGCATATGAGGTTCATATAAGACATCTGAAACATCCGTCAATCATCAGGAATCAACTGAGTACCTCAAAGTGTAACAATTTGACCCTTCTAAATGGTTATTTTTCAACTTTTTAGAAAATGAGGTTATAAATCAATTTTTTTTTCTTTTTTGTGCGGATATATGGGGGGCCAAAACAAGCCCAGGAAAAAGAAACATAGTAATAGCTACTTCCGTAACTTCAGTAATTTCACACAAATCATCAAGAAGAGTATCAATGACTTTGTGGAGGACGTTGCAGCAGATAATGCACTCCCAAATTAGACTCCAGTCTCACTTTGGAAAGTATATCAGCAACCATATTAATTTCTCTAGACATGCCGGACTTCACAGGCAGAGAATTTTTTCTCTATAGATACAATAATAGCCTTCATAGGATGAAGACCATCAAGTCTTTGATTCAGGTTATAAATCAATTTGATGACTCAAAAGTTATTTTTCAAAATTTCTGTTATAATATTGCTAGCTTTATTAATAAAGTTTATCATTTCTTCTCAAAGTTATATGTCCTCAACCCTTGGTTGTTACAAAGTGACTTATGACATTAGATTTCTGCTAGGCAACCCTGTTGTTTCCTTGGTATATCTTAAGGTAAGCCAAATCATCACCAAACTTGGATGGTCTTACAAAAAAAAAATAAGATGAGTTTTGGGATTTATGTTCCCTTCGTTAAATTTTTTGCAATCTTTCGTTCATTACCAGAAATTTAGAAAAACAATAACTTCTAAAAGAATATAATTAAATAGTTGCACAGGCTTTGTTTTTTACAAAATTGACTGGCCAATCTTCTAAAACTACCTAATCCGCTAAGTTCTCAAACCCTTTTCTTCTCCAAGTGAAGGGAAAAACTGCCCCAGACCACCCATCTATCTCAAAATTCCTGAAAGTTCTCCACCATTATACTTGTCTACAAGAAAACTGCACAGCTGATGAGAACATGAATGAGTACTATGCTTGCAAAAGCATTGCTGTGAAAGTTGTAAGCACAAGAAGAATCTGCACTTGTGGAATTCAAAGATGGAGCTGTGATGTTGAACAAGGTTCCATTCTTGCCAAGACTGCATGCACCAAAGAATAAGAATCAAACAGCTAATGACTCATCTAGAGTAGATATGTACATAATAGTGGAATGCAGTATAGAAAAAAGGGAGTGAGTTTGGCAATCCACTTTACAACTTCTACTCCACTTTTGACTACATAAAAGTGAAGTGCAAGTGATAAAAATGATGTCAAAGTGGAGTGCCGAAATCATCAAAAAATTCATCAAGTTGACTTACCTTCCTGGAAATATACAGGAACCATGGCCTGCATAATGGAAACAAATGATTAAAAACATGCATGATCACAAGTAGGAGTCCAATAGAAAGATGGATATTTGATATTTATACTACAGTCAAATAGAATATAAAAAGTGAGAGCATGCTGCATGCTGTGAAGTTGAGATCTTACTTGGATCGGTAGTGGTGATTGCAGCCACTCCATTGAAGTCACATGCTGCAGGCGTCTTCCCCATCTGATGATAATAAGTGTCAAACGCATACGTTGCGTGTGAAATCACATTATCTGGTTCGTAGCAGGGTTCTCCCTGCAATAATGGTGAGCAATCCACCTTGCCAGGTCCACAAGCCCAATCTAGTGCAGCCTGAAGCATCTTTGTATCAGTGCCATCCTTTACTGTACAGAAAGTTTGATTTGTAGTATCATTTGCTAATACTGCTCCTGATCCCGTCAACCGTAATATGTAGATAGGTGTTCCATTTGCATCAAACAATCCCCAGTTCTTCTCTGAGACAGGCCCAGGTTTTGTATCCTCATTATAGAGTTCATAAATGAAAGTACTAACAGCAAGTCCAGGATGTTTGGGAGTTCCAGTCTTGTTCAACACGTGCCTTATTAAATTGCTGTTGTAAGTGTTTGCATTTTCTAATGTTGCGTCTGGCTCATTAGAATCACCTTTTGAGGGCCAGCCTGATTCTGTCACTACTACTGGAACATTGGTGAAGTTAAGAAAAGCCATGGCATAATATGCTGCATCAACCACAGCATCAAAAACATTAGAATAATGGAGAAGCGTATTGGAATCAACAGCTTCTTTGTTTGCCTGGAGAGGGTTGAGCAGTGCATAATCCAATGCAATAACACCATTTGATTGCATGTAGTCATAGTATGGATATACATTAAGCATCAGAAACGAGCCCGTGGACTGCAAGAAACTAAGCATGGGGACCAAAACTGGATTCAGTGAGCGGTTAAAGAAGGCTTGGGAAGGTGGGAATGAATCAAGGATTATAGAGGAAGAAAGAGGAGTAGAAACTTTGATTTGGCTGTCAAGATTGGATGCCACAAGGGCTGAGTGAATGTACTTGAGTGCACTGACGAGGATTTTTGCAGCATTTGGGAGGGTAGTAAGGACCTCTGAGCCAACAGATATGGCTGTGATGTTTGTAGCTGGGTAATGTGCTACTACATTCTGGGATACCCAATTAGCTGCAGTGGAATTAGATTGACCAATTCCAAGGATCTGATCATTAGGCACAGAAATAATGACTTTTATGCCTGTATTTGCAAGTGCCACAAGCATTGCACGATCTGCATCATATAACCGGACATGTCGAATTTGCTGGGCTTTTAAAAGCGCTACTACTTGAGTTGGGTGTGGCATTTCGGAGAGGGATGTTCCTATATTCACACCAATAAATACATCTGCAAGAATGAATTCACAGTGATTGTTACTTTTATATATTCCAAACATAAAACCAATTGTAAGTTTCAAGTAACAAACACATGAATATGAATGGAAGGATTTGATTGAGGACCTAAAGAGAATTGGATCATTGGATGCTTCAGTCTAAAGAGAATCTTGGTCATAACTGGAGATCTAGCTTTGAACCTCAAATGAACCAAGATATTTTTCTTTTTCCATAATTTTGTCTATATTGTTAGCTAAACTATAGAACATTATGACGGTGAAAACCTACTAAATTTCATAATGGTGGAGGGGATGGTAATGTCAAACAGGTTTATTTATCTTAGTAATACAACTTTTTGCAACAGAAAATGCAATTGCATACATCACAGATGCAACTAAAAGTAAAAAACAAAACAAACAGAAAACAGAAGTTGGAATTATTGATTCACTTCAGACCAAAAAATACTATAGCAAAAGTTAGAGAAGTTTAGCAGCAAAGAATCTGATAAAGAAGAAAAGTGGCACATTCTCAGAAGGAACTAACTTGTCTTGCAGAAAACACTCATATAAAATAAAAGGCACCTTCAATCAGTATGAAATTTCATTTATTATTACCAAGACAGAACTGTGGATACCATTGCTCACAAAAAACAAAATAAGTTTCACATGGGTGATCTAGAAAAAATAATTAATAATATTACTTAATACAATCGAACTATAAATTATAAAAACCCCTCATTATCACTACAATAGTATTATAAAAACCCCTCATTATCACTACAATAGTTTCCTATGGCTATCTTCTATACCCTGTATCGATTCCATTCAGTTTCTAAATAATTGTATTTGTTTCAATTTTGTTTTTCCTTTGTCCTAATAATAGCCATGAAGTGGTTTACCTTAAAAATTGAAGAGCCTTTGTAAAATAATAAACAGAAATTCATTAATTGGGTAGATTTTTTTTTAGCATTATTAAGAGACAACTAGGTTGAGGGTAGACTAATTAAACTAATGGAAGCAGAAAGCAGTCTTTAGGGAGCAGTAATATAATATTTTCATATCCTGTAGCTGAGTTACTGAATACAGCAATCCACAATTCCACATAGTTCAAAGCAGAAGTACCTTTATTCTGTAACCTTTGACCATTTTCCACTACTACCAAGGTAAAGGGTTAAAAATGATTACCCCTGAGCTGGAAGACAATGCGGTGATGCTATAATAGGAAAATTGCATAATATTTCTATATTAAAATTGGCATAATCTCATGTGCTCTCATATTGATTTGTATATACAAAGAATTACAGACATGTGATTTTGCAGATATAATATGTGTAGATCAATGCAAATTAAGTTGTGCAAGGATCTCTGTTGGAAGACTTTCTAGAGTAAAATCAGGAACAAGGTCACCAAGACTTGAAAGCATAATGCAAATCATCATCATAAACTAGAATCACACAAAGTGTACTAGAAGGATGAAAAATTGAAACTTGGAAAGAATAGTTGAACAAAGATCTAACCTTCATCAGCAGTAGCTACTGAAATAGCTAACAGTAAAAGCAGAAGCTTCAGAGCCATAGATTCAGACCCAGACAAGAAACCAATGAAAGAATCTGAAGCAGACCCAACAAGGAAGAGCTTGAGAGGGAAGAGAGACAGAAGAGTGGAAACCCAAATGAGAAGCAAAGTGAAGCAAAGAATGGAGTACTAAAGTTGCAGAGGAATATATACCCCAGCATCTGGAGGAGCCGAGAAGGGAAGAGAGAAGACAAAGGGACCCATCGATCACGTGGAAATAATAGAAGCAGAATCAAATCAAACGGCTAAGGGTAAAAATGAGGGAAAAGTGTTTGACAGTAATTAAGCATTAGCTTGGGTTGTGTTGTGTTGGTAGTCTCAACTTTGATGAAGAGCCCAAGGCTTTGGGTAGCGTTATTCTTTTGCTTTTTCAGCCGTTGTTGTCAGTTACCGATAAGACTGTTTGGTAAATTTTGTATTTATTACTCAAATTTGTCTGTTTGTTGTTGTGTGTTTATGATGAGGACCAGGCTGTAGGAAACAAACAAAGAAACAACAGTTGCAGCAGCGGGAACAGCGAAATGACCTTGCTCCCACCAACGGTCATATTTTCCGTCTTTTCCACACTTTCTTTTAATCATGAATGAGATAACACATCACTTCAATTACGTTAACAAGTTAGTTAATACATGCCGAGTAAGTATTTGGACTGAAGCAATAGCGAAAGTACGAAACTAGGATTTTTGAATGGGGTTGGCTAAAAAAATTACTTTTTAAAGGTTTTTTTTTTATCAAAAAAAACTTCATTAATAATGAACTGCTTACAACGAGTTATAGGGCAAAACTCTACAAGGCATACCAACATGGTAGCACTTACAAAGAAAGATCATACTAGACTTCACGAAATCTATACTGACATACTCGTGGAACCACAAAGGCCCCGACTCCAAACAAATTAACAGACTACTAACTCTTAACGCCTCTTTTGCCAAACGGTGAGCAACTTTGTTGCCATTGCGTTTCACAAAACGATTACTACTGTTTGAGCCCAAAAGTAATTTTGGCAAGATACTTTAGTGGGTTTAGCATAGCGGGCCGATACATGCGGCCCAAAAATAAGCCTACTCGGGTTTGGGTTACAGCTTCACCCATTCCGTGATCCACGAGGAAAACGAAACCTTATTGGAGTCGGGTAGCGGGGATTGAATAGGAAACTTCAATCAATATCCCTTCTATGACAAGGAACAGTCGAAACCCTAGGTATATATACCAGGTTTCAAGGACGAGTACGGGACGTCTCTCATATCAATCAATCCTAGCGATTACAAAGCCTCCCCAGAGCAAACCTTCAACCTTGTTGAAACCCGGTGACCGCCTGCCAGTCCTAGTCTCTCCAAGAGCCGACTGTCAGCATCACCAGATCAACCCGGCGACCGTACTTCCAGTCCCAGTCTCCCCAGGAGCCGACTGCGAGCGCAACCGCCACTGTTACTACCAGCGAAGCAAGGGTAACACACTCGCAACCCAGCGAAGCTAAAGTCACGCTTTAGCGCAACCCGTGCTTTCTCCAAACTTCCCAGTGATTGCTCTGCTTAGTCTACAATACTAAGTATCGATTCGGTGACGCGAAGAGATCACACCCAAAGTCCTTATCCGTAAGGCAGAAAGTCCTTTCTCGGAAGGCTAGAGAAGAACCTTGTGGCGAGGTTGGTGTTCTCCTCGTCTACAAACGCTTGAAGAAGAAGTCAGGTCAAGGGCCTACCCCGACGACTGCACCCCACGGTGCTGGCACGCCTGCGCACACGCTCAAAAGAGACAGTTTGCAAGCCAACTGGTTTTTGCGCCAAACATTTTGGCACGCCCAGTGGGACCAACTAGTGTCTCTTCGTGAACGTTAGCCATTGGGAAGTCAAGCAAAAACCCTTACCAAAAGGGCTACGCTAACTGCTCCAAGCATAAGACCTCCAGTTACAAACTGCATCCTCGCGCGAATTGTCGTGGTCTTTCTGAAGAACAAGTGACTCAAAGATTCTCTCTTCATCCCCAATTCTCCGATATGTCAACTGAACAGGGAGAGAGTCACCAGACCGCTGCTGAGGGTCAAACTGTCACTACTAATCAGGCCAGTGAGCCTGTCGCTACCGCTGTCTCCAATACAGTGGGGAGTGAAGAAGGAGAGGCTTTCGTTGCGAAGCCTATTCCAGAGGGAGCGACCCTCGAGGTCGCATGTGAGATCATCCTGGAAAATATTGAAAATCATCACAAGAAGATGGCAGCTGATCTTAAAAGGGAACACGCGAAAACAGATGAGATCATACGCGAAATCAACCAGCGTATTTCCCGACAAGCTGATGAAACTAAGCAACTAGTGTCACAAACTGAAAGTGCATTAAAGGATCATGCTACAAGCATCGCAGATGCCCAGAGCCGGCAGCAGAAAGGAATCATCGAGGCTCTTGCGAACCATACCAAGCAGACAGCGTCAGATATGGCAGGTCTTCGCAAAGATGGAGCGACTCTCACAACCGAGGTGGCCATGCAAAGGGCTGAGTTGAACCAAACCAGAGAAGTGTTGAATAAGACATTAGGGGATCCTAACGCTATCCTTGGTTCCCTTGGCCAACCATCTGGTTCGGGCAAATATGTGCCGCCAAATCAGCGAGAGAAGGTTAGCAGCAACACCGCTACGCCATCCGCAACTGTTGCTGCCACGCAAGTGAGAGGTAAAGAACAAGCCCTGGTTATTGGAAGCAGCAAAGAAAAGGGCACGCTGTCAGGTGGACAGGCCGCCAAACAGAAGCAGCAGGCATCAAAAGGCGTTGAAACTTCGTCCGACTCCGCCGTGTTCATTCAATACGACGGCGATGGGGCAGAGAACGTATATCAAGAGCTGCCAGGAAGCTATTATGGAATTGACCGGGCTGGTAACCCGGTCAAGATAACAGCTCTGGCAAAAGAGATGCTTATGCCAGCAGTGACTCTTCAACAACCAGCTATAACCCGCGTTGTACAGATAGGAGAAGGGGCAGCGGCTATAAACAAAGCAATACCTGTGCAGGCTGTTCACCATACGGTGGCGGCACCACCTCCTCCTCCTCCGGGTCCAGAATATGTGAGACGAGATGATCAGATTGGCTAACCCTAGGGCCCAGATGGATGGGGTCTATGAGGGACCTTTCCCGCCGCATATAATGCTCGCGCCTTTCCCTAGAGGTTATAAAAATATCATATTTTCTACTTTTTCAGGGGAAGACACCGAGAACGCAATAACTCACTTGGCCAGGTTCAAGGTGCAATGCGGCCAGTACCAGAATGATGACATTCTCAAGTGCAGGATCTTTGGCACTTCTCTTTCTGGAGCTGCCTTTAGGTGGTTTTTCAAACTCCGACCAGGAACAGTGGCAGATTGGCCCGCAATGGAAAAGCTCTTTCGAGAAACTTTTGGAGCCATTGAGCCTGAGGTGGATTTGGCTTTTCTCACTCAGATGGCCCAGCAACCTACTGAGTCCGCCGTCGCATACCTTCAGCGCTTCCAGATCCAGAAGGCCAAACTGAACGTGATCCTGCCTGAGAAAGAATTGATCAAGTTGGCAATCAAAGGGTTGGAGCCTCGCCAGCGAAAGAAGCAACATGGCAGCATGATCCAGTCAATGGGAGAGCTTATCACAGAAGTGGGCAGCTTTGAACATCTTCTTAGAGAAACTGATGCAAGAAAGAATGCGTCCAAAGGGACATATGTGCCAGGAAAGCATCGCACAGTTGCAGCCCTGCATTATCAGCCAGCTACCTATGACCCTTATTACCATCATCATGAAGAAGAGCTGGTGCAAGAAGAAGATGACGAAGAGGATAATGACATCGCTGCTTATGAGCTGACATGGAGGAAGAATCCAGCCTTGAAACAATTGAAAATCTCCAAGGAACCTGTCATGCAAGCTCAAATCAATGGCCTTCACTAAACCTGAATTCGCGACATATACATATGATGCCAATAAAGCGCATGAGATTCTAGATGAGATGATCGCCGCGAAGATGGTGAAGACCGACTTTGGACCTTTTCTGCGACCAGATCAGCTAAAAGGAAAGAAATACTGCAAATTTCACAACCTGTGGAATCATAATACAGCTGACTGTGTGAAGCTCAAAGATCAGATTCAGGTATGGCTTAATAATGGCAGTTTGCAGGTGGAAGCTCCAGTAACAGCCGCAGCGCTCGTTGACCTGAACCCTTTTCCTGACACTGGGATCAACATGGTCGATGTAAACTGGGCCAAGCAGCACCAAAGGAAACCAACCCTGGATTTGAGTACAAAGGGGAAAGGAGTCGAATCTGACAGTGATAAGGCCCCTATAAAGAAGAAGGCTGAACCAGCAGGCCAAGCTTCATCCGTGGTCCTATGCTCGCGATGCAAGGAAGAATGTGGCATCCAAGTGTCACACGAAGAAGTCGAGCAGACATTTCGTTTTGGTTCTCTCCCGCCCATCAAGTGGGCCTCGCCATCGCGAAACTATCAACCTGCCAGCCCAAGAGAAAAGGAGAAAGTGGAATCACCGCCATCTCCAAAAGATTCTAACCTGTTCAAGAAGCTGAGAGCGGCCGCGGTTGATCGGCCACAAGAGGAGAAGGCTACGCTCAAGCACAAAGACATTCTGACTAAGCCTTATATCCCACCTGCTTCCACCTCCGCCATCAAGGAAGGAAAATGGTACACCAGGGAGAAGGGGAAGGCAGTAGAGATAAGTCCTTCCAGGAAAAGAAAACTGCAGTGCAGGTTTGGGGCAGCCAAGCGCGCGCTAGAGGCTCTAGACCAGGGCCTGATCAAACCTTCGCAGTTGGTCAAATCACCTGAGTAGTATCAGAAAGAGATGGAGGCACTAGCTGCTAAACCATTAATAACTCCCCGCAGCTTCCAGAAGCAAGCGAGCTCAATGACAGGGGCATCAAAGCCTAGTGTTTTTTGCAGGATCACCAACGAAAGGAGACCTCCGCCAGCTCGAAAGGTGAGTTCGCCAACTAGACGACCACCTGTCAGACGCAAACTGTTTCATGAAGACCCAGCGGCCAAATCCTCAGTTTTTGAGAGACTGGGGGGCAAGGACAGGACGACCGATAGGTTACAGTGGAAACCTAAACAGGTCTAGAGTGTAGTAGTCATCCCTTCTGAGGTGAATGTAGCCAGGGAACCAAAGTCAAACTCTCCTAAGCGGGTTACCGGAATGCAAGAACATGAGCAATGTGAGGTAAAAGGTCTCACTGAAGAATCGCTGGTGGACCGGCTGGCTAAGCAGTTCAACACTGACACCCCTGTCAACGAACCCAAGTTGGACCTAGATGAGGGCATGGATGAAACAGTTATGACTGATACGTCCTGCAACATGGTTTACGTACTGCCCGCGAGGTATGCATTGCCCGTCGCCGCGCAGGATTGTGTGGAAGCTGAGGAAAGTAGTGCACAACCCTTGCACATTACGTCAGCAGTTACGGCACCTGTGGAAGAGGCTGTCTTTCTTGAAACAGAAGATGCTAACAGCAGCGAATTCTTCATGAGCTTTACCAGGCCAACACCTGCTATGGTCCAACACATGCGACCTTTATACATCACAGCAGAAGTTGGCGGTACCAAAGTTAGCAAGATCATGGTTGACACCGGAGCTGCCGTGAACGTCATCACTACCAGGACCATGCACTTGCTCGAGATCAAGAAAGAGAAAATCCAGTCTACATCCCTTACACTCAAGAACTTCGCGGGGACTGTGACAAAGACTTTAGGATTACTTTTCTTGCGCATCAAGGTTGGCCCTGCAGAGGGAGTTTATGCTTTCTTTGTGACAGATTGTTATGCAGCCTATAGCGCTATTCTGGGCAGAGACTGGATCCACCGGAGCTATTTTGTTCCGTCAACTCTCCATCAGGAACTCGTTATGTGGAACAAGGAAACATATAAGGCTGAGGTGATCAAAGCGGACCCTCGTCCATTCCCAGTGTCCGCGAATTACGTAGATGCCAGGTATTACTTGGAGCCTATTACTCCATTGCAGGTGAGTGGCATCGATAACAAGGGCCGCCCCACAGGGGTGACGGCCTCTGATTTGGCACAGTGGGGGCTCACGCTCGCAAAAGAAGGCCTGGAGAGGCCTGGCCACGCTGTGCCCAAACCCTTGAACGATTAATGGATTACGACCTTCCAGAGGAAGGGATAGAGGCCCTCCACTCGTTGTATGAACGACTATCATCATACTTAGTGGAAAGAGAGGCCTATGATCGAATCGCGACCTTAGAAACCGTCAATGAAGAACTCTCTGATCACGAACACGAAGATGAGGTCGAAATTCAGCTAGCTCCGGCAGCGCTGGACGATACACCCCCCAAGGTCAGAGACCCTACCGAGAAGGTCAATCTTGGAACAACAGCTGAGCCTATGGAAGTGGCTATCAGCGCTTACTTAGAGCCTAGCGAAAAGCAGAGGCTTATTGAGCTATTACTGGAGTTCAAAGACTGCTTTGCAGAGAAATATGAAGATATGCCCGGCCTGTCACAGGACTTGGTTTGCCATCAGCTGCCAACACTCCCTGACAAGAGGCCTGTAAAGCAAGAGCCGCGAAGAATGAATTCAGAAACTCAAGTCCTCGTCAAGGAGCAAGTCGAGAAAATGCATAAATCAGGCATTATCAGGGTGGCCAAATACAATCAGTGGCTCTCCAATATAGTGCCTGTTCGCAAGAAGAATGGTAGGATGAGGGTCTGCGTGGATTACAGAGACCTCAATCTCGCGACACCTAAAGATGTTTACCCCATGCTGGTGGCGGATATGTTGGTAAACGCCGTAGCAGGACATGAATTGCTGTCCTTTATGGATGGCACTGCAGGGTATCACCAAATTCCAGTCGCCGAGGAGGATAGACATAAAACTGCGTTCAGGTGCCCTGGATTCGCGGGCGTTTTTTAGTATGTGGTTATGCCTTTTGGGCTGAAGAATGCTGGGGCCACTTATCAGAGAGCCATGAACCTGATCTTCCACGATATCCTGGGAAAGATTTTGGAGGTTTACATCGATGATGTGGTGGTGAAGTCCAAGAAGAAAGGGGATCACATCACAGACCTCAGGAAAGTCTTCGAGCGCATGCGGCAACATAAACTTAAGATGAATCCCGCCAAATGCGTATTTGGAGTTCAAGCAGGAGATTTCCTGGGATTCATTGTCCATCAAAGGGGAATTGAGGTCTCTGAAGATAAAGCAAACGCAGTCATCAACGCTTCCCCTCCGCGAACGAAGAAGGAGCTACAACGCTTGCTGGGTAAAATTAACTTCCTGCGACGTTTTATTTCTAACTCTGCAGGTAAGATCCAACCCTTTTCTCCATTGCTGAAGTTGCAAGGACAGAAAGAGTTTGTCTGGGAATCTCCACATCAAGAGGCTTTCGACAAAATCAAGGCCTATTTGGCGAGCCCACCAGTACTTGTTCCTCCTCGCGCTGGATTCCCATTGAAGCTATATATTTCAGCAGCTGAGGCTTCCATTGGTAGCCTACTTGCCCAAGATGATGAGGGAGGTGTCGAGCATGCCATCTTTTACCTCAATCGGACACTTACGGATTGCGAGACAAGGTATACTCCTATGGAAAAGCTGTGTCTCACATTGTACTTCTCCGCGTGCAAGTTGCGACACTACATGTTATCCTTTACCACATGCATCATCGCTCAAACTGACCTAGTCAAGTACATGTTGTCGCGACCTATTCTGAGAGGACGCATTGGCAAGTGGGTACTGGCTCTATCCGAATTCGCGCTACAATACGTTCCACAGAAGGCAGTGAAGGGACAGGCTATTGCAGACTTTCTGGCCCATCACCCTATGTTGGATATTCCCCCAGTGAAAGAATTAGAGATAGCTACCGCTACCGCGATACGACCTGATTTGGCACGCATTCCAGAGTACGCCATGTGGTATCAAGCTACAATATCCTTACAGCCCTGGGTATTATTTTTTGATGGTTCCAGAACCGAAACATTAGCAGGGGCAGGGATTGTACTGGAAAATCCAGCAGGTGATCGTTTCTCTTATTCTTTCCAATTGGAGTTCAAGTGCACAAATAATCAAGCCGAGTATGAAGCCCTTATCATTGGATTAGAAGTATTATTGGAATTGGGCGTAAGGGACGTTCAGGTACGCGGTGATTCTCTGCTCGTGATCAGTCAGCTGCAAGAAAAGTACAGGTGTGCAAGCTGTCTGCTCATTCCCTATTTGGATCGCGCCATCGAGCTTCTGGATCAGTTTGATGACGCGGATTTGGAACACATACCTCGCGAACGCAATTTTGCGGCCAATGAGCTTGCTCAATTGGCTACAGGCATCACATTGAAATATAGAGTTCGCGAACGCATTCTGAAAGTCTAACGCCGCTCGTTGCCTTCGTGGCTTGCGCGGCTTGACCCGCCAGATGATCCGGTCGTCGCAATCCTGGAGCCTATTGATATCGATTGGCGCATTCCGTTGATCGATTACCTCAAGCAACCAGATCCTAAAACAGACAGGAAGACACGTTTTCTTGCCTTAAACTATTTCCTCAGGGGTGACGAGTTGCGACGACGAGGGGAAGATGGAATAGACTTCCGATGTGTCTATGGCCGCGAAGCAAAGCGCTTAATGCGCGAAGCCCATGCAGGAGTATGTGGTGCCCATCAAGCGGGCCCTAAGATGCGTTGGCTTATTCGCAGACATGGGTATTATTGGCCCAACATTTTGAAGGACTGTATCACGTTCGCGAAAGGCTGCCAAGAGTGCCAGGCACATAGTCCAGTGCAACACGTTCCCAACATTTCCATGCAGCCTATTATCAAGCCTTGGCCTGCACGAGGCTGGGCATTGGACTTGATTGGGATGATTCACCCTCATTCTTCTCTCCAACACAAGTTCATCATTGTGGCCACTGATTTCTTTACCAAATGGGTCGAAGCTGAGCCTTTGAAAGAGGCTTCAGGTGCCACTATTAGACAATTTATTTTTCAGAACATCATTTGCAGGTTTGGCATCCCTGAAGTGCTTGTCTCAGACAGGGGGGCAGCGTTCATGGGCGGTAAGGTAGAGAAGCTCGTCAACGACTTGGGCATCCAGTTTGTCCACAGTACATCATATTATGCTCAGTCCAACGGTCAAGCAGAGGCCAGTAACAAGATTATTATCACCATTATAAAGAAAATGCTTGCTGAAAACCCTCGCCTGTGGCACAATACATTGTATGAGACTCTTTGGGCCTATCGCACCTCTAAGAGGAACCCTACTGCTACAACACCCTACGCACTAATGTTCGGTCATGACGCAGTTTTACCCTTGGAACTCAACGTTCAATCCTTGCGGGTCCAGGATCAGCATCACTTGATCGGCGAAGATTATGTTCAAGCAATGTGGCAAGAGCATGAGGACTTGAGCGAGCAGCGCTTAGCGGCTTTGGATACTTTAGTGATGGAAAAACAGCGTATCGCTCGCGCCTATGATAAGAGGATGCGTGGCCGAAGTTACAAGGAAGGCGACCTTGTTTGGAAAGCAGTTCTGCCCTTTGGCGAGAAGTTGACCGGTCGCAGTAAATGGACTCCACGATGGGAAGGACCCTTTGTTGTTCACCGCATTCTGGAGCGCGGGGCTTTTCACCTCAAAGATTTGGACGGCGACATCCATCGCAAACCCATTAACGGGCGCTTCCTGAAGAAATATTACCCTAGTGTTTGGGAATATGAGGACCCTCCAGATCCTCCTTCTTCCCAGACTGGGGGACAACCATAGTCTTCCTCGGCTCCCATCATCCCTTCATATTCAGGCCTTTCCTGTGGCCTTTGTTTCCTGGATTTGCTTCGCCTACGAACACTAGGGGGGCAACACGCTATACATTTTATATGTAATGGCCTAGGCATGAGGCTTTATTTAACAGTTTATCGCGAATTCCTTGACAACATGTGTTGAGAATTATATGTAATGGCCTAAGCATGAGGCCTTATTTTATAACAGTTTTTTTTGTTTTTGAAATAAAACAATATTCAGAAACTCTTTCATTCATAAAGTGGCTTTGCAGCCAGAAGCATTACAAATCGAGATAATTACATTTGCGGTTTACAAGGCCAAAAGTGGCTTAATAATCATAAGAGTTATAGATCTGCTGAAAATTTCTGGATCTTGTGATCTTGTGGTGACAAAGGGGGTGGCTGAGCTTTGGTCATGAATACTCTCCCACTCTTCACCCACATGCTAAACTGCCTGATGTGAGTCACAACTGCTCTCATTTGTACTGGAAGCAGAAGGAAGGAAATAATCCATCCCAAACCTTCTAGTGGCTTACCATCCGGGATGGAGAAGGTCTCCCGAGAGAAAGCGACTCACAACCACATCTACCTCCTGGGGAAGGACAGAAGTCTGACAGTCTGCCCCCGGAGGTAGGCTGCGAAAGAAGAACAGCCAGCCTCGAGTGGCCTTCCTCCCTTCTTCCGCCTGCTCCACGCGAGAAATCTGAGGAGAGGGATCCCCTCAGAATCTGGTTCTGCCGCGTTAGGAGCGCCGCGTGTTCTTCAGCCTATTGGAAACCGGGGAATCCCATCCGGATTTCCAGAGACCAAAGACATGCGGATGGACCTGAGATTAGGCCATAAGACCTACCCAGGCATTGAGATTAAGCCATAAAACCTAAGGATTTGGGGTTGAGGCTGAGACCGTGAGGAGAAGATTTCAGAAACAAAAGAAAGAGAAGTAGGGTTTGTGAAACTATTACTGGCAAGGCCATATTTGCTTGAGTTTTTCTTCTCGAAGCACAGGTATTTATAGGACCAGTCTCTGTGGTCTTAACTGCGCGATGGGCAGTTGGAATATGTTCAACGCCATCAATATGAGTATCGGTGGAATTGAATGCAAAGATCTCGGAAATGAAGATAATTGAAAGCGCGTGGGAAGCGGGACAGTTTCCAAGGAGATAACCGCTTTGTTTCGAGATTATCTTTTCAAAACAGTTTCAAAAGCGATAAAAGCAAGTTAAATGCTAAATTGCCTAAAAAAACTTTGAGCATATATTTGGGCCAAGAAATGTGGGCTAAATATTTAAATTATTAATAATTATATTATTCGTACAAACATGGACCTGATATTGGAATATCAGAGGCCCAAAAGTCTTCGGCCTGCATGGGTCAAGCGAAGAAAGAGTTCGTCCAGGCGAAAACTAGCATCCGCGGCGGCTTGTGCGGCTTGTTGGGCAGCTACTCGGGCTTGGGCCAGTTCTTGGGACAGCACCTCGAAGGCAGCAAGGGGTTGTTCTAATTGAGGCTCCGCATGGGCGAGCCTAGCAGTGACATCAGTCAACCGGGCCTGAAGGGCCTGAATCTGGGACCTCAAATGGTTCCTCTCGAGCGTCAGATCCCTGATGAGGTCAGCTTGGTCACCCAAGAAACCCCGCGCATTGTCTGTTTGATGCGTAAGGGTCTGGTAGTGTACTTCGGTTTGCCTGGCTTGAGCGCTCGCGACCGCCCTCTCTTTGAGCCCTCGCGGGAGCTGCTGAAGCAGTTGGTCAACCTCTTGAAATTGATCTTCAGATACAGCACCCTCACGGAGAAGCACTCTCAGATACTCCAAAACTCTAGTAGGCGCACTAGGGATTAGAATATCAGGGCCCAAGAAGCGACGAAGACCTTCTCTGGCATCGTCTACGACCCCAGGTGGGGTCACTTCAAGCACGCGAGCTAACCGTTCTAAAGTGGACGGAGTAGGTTGCTCAGCGACAGGGGCCTCAAGGGGCTCCGCAACAGGTATTGCTTCCGGCGCTGGTTCAGGAAGTGCTCCTATTTCTTCGACTTCAATGACTTGGGGGGGCATGAGGAACAGATTCTTCACCAACCACATTGGGAACAGGTTCAGCAGGAACCTCATCCGCTATTTCTCCGACTACCGCTTCTACATTTGGACCCTAGAAAGAAACATCTTCAGAATGACCAAGTCAAGGGCAAAGATACAACTTTTTGTTGAAAAGAGGTACCTCTTCAGTTGATAGCTCGCGGGAATCCGCTGTTTGTATTGGGGCAGTCTCACCAGAGGTTGGACCCGAGTCAAGCATTGCTGCTTCCAGAAGGAGAAGTGGTTGCTCGCGGGGAATGTGGAGAAGCGTTGATCTTTCTTCAAATTCAGGCGAGCTGTCATCTATGACCTGCGCCGGAACTACAACCAACTGCATGTTACTTGCAGCATTGATTGCAGAGGAAGATTCACTATTGGTTTCTTGGGCAGGCGTGCCAGATGCACCCTCGCCGGCAGCAGAGGAGCCTTCCCCAACTTGCCTCGAAAGCCTGCGACGAACCTGAAGCAGAGAAAACGTTAACATACATGACAAACCAAAGTGTCAATGCTCACTTTAAAGAGGAATATTACCAGTCGATCAGCGACTGGTTCATCTTTTGCCCAAGGACCAGTCCGGAATTCAGCGCAGCTTCGTTTGCGTGCTAAAGCAGCAGCGATCTATCAAACAAAGCCAAATTAGAATCTGAGAAGGCTGCCAAATTATACGTGTTAAGAAGAGAATCCTTACAGTTTGAGGGTCATCATCATCAGAGGAAGAGTCCTCTACTTCAGGCTCGATCATTTTTGCTTTCTGTTTAGCGGCCGGAGAAGCACCCACGGCGCTATTGCTCGAGGACGGTGCGCGTCCCTGCTATGAACTTTGAGTTAAGAGTTTGAAGGTGAGAATGATCAAGGAAACAACGAATATGCCAAGGCAATTACCTCTGGAGGACGTTCGCGAATTACAATTCCAGCTTGAGCCAAGCGTGGGGCTCTCGCGGGTCGCGGAGCCGGTTCAGGTGGTGGAAGTCTTTCTTCATTTTCATGGAAGCGAGCAAGTTTTTCAGTATCAGCATCGTAAGGATATCTCAGTTCTTCGAAGATGGCCGCGAAGAGCTCATCATCTCTTTGCCTCCAGCAGTTAACAGAGACTTCCTTCCACCATTGATCATAATCTTCAGCGGTCCCATCCACGGGGACGATATTATTCGCCCAGGCAGGGAGATCGACTAGTGCAAGCATGCTTTGTGCGGGCGGAGGTCCAGTTAAGGGACCAATTCTGCGCCAAGAGGTGTTGTAATTCCAGGCATCGTAGAGGGGGAATGGCACCAATTGGATAAGACCAAACTGGCGAGCAAAATGGTTGGGAGCATAAAGCTCATAGGTGAGCTCGTCAACAGCAAGCCTAATGTCTAAACAAGAGATCGTGCGGCGAAAAGCCAAGCGCGCGCGATCGCTATAACCAGGTGCCCCAGGAAGGAACCCATTTTCAAGAGGAGCGGGGAATCTCCTATTAAGTATTAAATCGCAGTAGGGCATTTCATGCAGGAGGTACAAGTATGAGAAGCACTCAGAATATGGTGGAGATATGTACCTCGCCTCGCGACAAAACCATTGACCAAGAAGGGCATCAGTTTGTGGTAGCAGAGGAATGTCGTCGCGGCGGAAGAATGGAAAGTAGGTTTGAATCCAGAAGTCAAGAATCCAAAAGGGGCCAGAAATGCTAGTCTCGAAGGGATGCATTGTGGCCTGGTATAAAGTGCGGTAGAGGGCACCCAGCACTGGTTGTCCTAATCCCACGCGGCGACCGTTGTAGAGGGCCGTTGCTAAAAGAGTCCAAGCGCCAGTGGGCTTACAAGCAGAAGTACAGAAAATGAACTTGCAGAGCCAATACTCCAAAAAAGCAATACCACCAGTCGCGTTGCGCTCCTTGAGATAGTGGGTCACCCATCGCGGATAGGAGCCGCTATGAGCGCTGCGACCAGTTTGGGCCATGGTTGCTGTGAAGGCATCGGAATCGAATTGGCCATACAGGTAGGGCTCGCCATCGATGGGCAATCCAGTAATGGTGAGGATATCCAATAATGTTATGCTCATTTGGCCAAATCGAAAATCAAAAGTATTGGTAGCAGTATGCCAGAAGTAAAGGAAGGCAGCGAGTGGTGAACGACTCCCACCGCGAGGAAGGCGAAAGCATAAATCGATAGTGTGGGTAATACCTGCCATGTTCCAGCGAGCCAAATCTCGTGCTCTTACTTCACGATACCAGGAAAGCTCATCTGGGCTAATTGAAGATGGCCAATGTCCTATTTTTGCTCGATGATTCTGCGCACCCCAACTGTTGAAATCTGCAGGGGTCCTCCGGAGGACTTGAATGGGTCGACGAATGGGCAGGCTATAGAGGACGATGGCATCATCGGGAATGGAGTCTCGCGGTGCCGGACCCAATCCGGCAGGGTGATTTGGAAGCCTGAGAAGCAGAGGTCTCTGGACGGAGGTGTGGGCGCGATAGCGGGCACCGATGTTGACTCCCCAGGTACGAGCGATGCTATTAGTGAGTTCTTCTTCCTGATCGATGATCATTTTCTTTGGGGGAGCCATTTCTGGGTTTCTGCGAAGTGGGTATGGAGCGAGAGTTTTTCTGGGTTTAGGAGACTGGAAGGGTTTCTGATGTGACAGGTCTAAGAGTGGCTGCGGTATTTAAATAAAAGATTTTGTGAGGGAAACGATGCGACGAAAAGACGTTTTGCCAAGCGAATAGACGCAACCTTCATTAATTACGTCGTTTCAGTCATCAGACGTGTCGTTTTAGCCCCCTTCAATCAGTTACATTTTCTTGGGCCTGATATCGGGGCCTGGGGGGGCAATGTTTGAGCCCAAAAGTAATTTTGGCAAGATACTTTAGTGGGTTTAGCATAGCTGGACGATACCTGCGGTCCAAAAATAAGCCTACTCGGGTTTGGGTTACAGCTTCACCCATTCCGTGATCCACGAGGAAAACGAAACCTTATTGGAGTCGGGTAGCGGGGATTGAATAGGAAACTTCAATCAATATCTCTTCTATGACAAGGAACAGTCGAAACCCTAGGTATATATACCAGGTTTCAAGGACGAGTACGGGACGTCTCTCATATCAATCAATCCTAGCGATTACAAAGCCTCCCCGGAGCAAACCTTCAACCTTGTTGAAACCCGGTGACCGCCCGCCAGTCCTAGTCTCTCCAAGAGCCGACTGTCAGCATCACCAGATCAACCCGGCGACCATACTTCCAGTCCCAGTCTCCCCAAGAGCCGACTGCGAGCGCAATCGCCACTGTTACTACCAGCGAAGCAAGGGTAACGCACTCGCAACCCAGCGAAGCTAAAGTCACGCTTTAGCGCAACCCGTGCTTTCTCCAAACTTCCCAGTGATTGCTCTGCTTAGTCTACAATACTAAGTATCGATTCGGTGACGCGAAGAGATCACACCCAAAGTCCTTATCCGTAAGGCAGAAAGTCCTTTCTCGGAAGGCTAGAGAAGAACCTTGTGGCGAGGTTGGTGCTCTCCTCGTCTACAAACGCTTGAAGAAGAAGTCAGGTCAAGGGCCTACCCCGACGACTGCACCCCACGGTGCTGGCACACCTGCGCACACGCTCAAAAGAGACAGTTTGCAAGCCAACTGGTTTTTGCGCCAAACAACTACAAATAGCTAAATACTGAAGTAAAAATTGGGCATCACCTTCAACTTCAATGTTAGAAAAGCCAACATGAGCTGCAAATCTGAGACCATGTAGCAAAGCAAGTGCTTCCACCGATCTGGGGGGAAGATAACCGACTTGAGGGACTGCCAGTGCTCCTTTTAAAACTCCCTGATGGTCTCTAAAAATTACTCCCAGACCGCAAATCTCATTTTTTAGATCACAGGCCCCATAAAAGTTTAGTTATATATTTCCTTGCTTTGGAGGTTAACAAATTACTTTTTAAAGTTTAGTAATTTTTTTATTTTTTATTTTTTAAGTTTTACAAGTAACATGTTTTATTCTTTTCTTAAAGTAAACCACATCATAAATTAAACACATATCAAATAATCAAATAGCTAATTGATCAAAAAAAAAAACATTATAATGTTTGATAGAAATTCGAGAACAACAGTCTAAGACAAAAGAACATACATACTCAAATTGTACACAACGCTCTTGACTAGAAGCGAAATCTTTAATTATTGGAATTGTATTATAATTCTCAGACAACTCTTTTTCAATGTGGACAATCATGTTATCCGCCAAATGTCATTCTCTATCCAATTGAGCAATGTTATTTTGATATGTTTCATAGCTGAAAATGTTCTTTCTGTAGTTGCTGTAGAAACCGACAAAGTCAAAACAAGACGAATCAACTGATCAATCATTTGATATCTTTGTGATCTTTTTGTTAAAACAAAAAAAATCCTCAACATAGCATATTATGATGACGTAGATCAGACTCATAAACGATCAACTCGTTTTTCGAAAGAAATAACATATATCTGACTAAAAAAAGAAAATAAATAACTTATGAGCTAAGTTTAGAAATTTGGGGCGGGCTACGTTTTAATATTTAGTTTTTTAAACTAAAATTAAGCTTTTGTTTTAGAGAAACGGAAATTGAGAGAAAATTGTTGTGTATTCTTATTGATAATAGGGGCCTCTTTATATAGAGGATTACAATGCATAGAATCCGAATCATACAAGGAAATGTAATCATACATTGAATAGGAATATCTAGATTCTTTTAATTAAACCCTATTACCACTAGGTTAAGTAACCTAGAGTTTGGGTCAGACACACAAATAGGGATTTACTTGAACACTCCCCCTTGTGTCGCCCAAACGCGGTGCTTCTCTCGTTGCCTCGCTAAAAACCTTGCCGAGTAACAAAACCCAGTGGGACAAAAATAACCTCGGTCGAAGGGGAAAAAAAGCACAACACACCCTTCACGCTTCAAGACGAACATGTAGACATCTCCCCCTGATGTCTGCGCCTCCCCCTGATGACTACGATCATGGGAGTTCAGATAATTTCCACAAGCCAATTCTTGCCACATGTTTCTCGAACGTGGATTTGGGCAATGACTTAGTAAACAAGTCTGCCATATTGTCCTCAGATCGAACCTAGTTTACTTTGATCTTGAGGAGCTTCTGTTATTGCTGATTATCCTTGGTGTTGTCACTTTTGATGTAGCCTTGCTTCATTTGTTCAAAACAAGTAGCATTATCCTAAATGCTCGTAGGCTCATCTGTGGTAAACTTCAAACCACAATTTTTCGAACATGCGTAATTATGGATCCAATCCATATACATTCACGAACCACTTCGTGAAGAGCAATGATCTCTGCATTGTTCGAGGATATAGTGACTAGGGTCTGTTCTGTAGACCTCCAAGATATCACGGTCTTTACCCATGGTGAACACTTAACCAGTTTGGGAATGACCTTTGTGTGGGTCAGGGAGATACCCAATATCAGCAAAACCTTCCAAAACGCTTATCGTTTTGAGATGGGGATAGTGGACGCAGGCCAGTGTTGGCGGCGTTCCTGGTGTGTGATGGGTCTGAATCCATCGCCTCTCTGTAGGGATAGAACAAGCCTATATCAATCGTACATCTCAAGTACCGAAAGATATCTTTTACACCAATCCAATAGCGTCGCGTTGGCGCAAAGCTATATCTAGCTGGCGCACAGCTATATCTAGCTAACAAGTTCACTGCAAATGAGATGTCCGGTCTTGTGCATTGAGCTAAGTACAATAATGCGCCTATTGTACTCAAGTAAGGCACTTCTGCCCCTAGCACATCTTCATCATCATCCTTCAGACAAAGAGGATCCTTTTAAGCATCAAGACAACGGATGATCATGGGGGTGCTTGAAGGCTTGACCTTGTCAAAATGCCTAAGCATCTATCAACATGGTGCTTAAGTTCCAAACCGAGGCATAATCGTGTTCTCCCAAAATCCTTCATCTCAAACTCGGATTTCAAGTGTTCAACGGTTTCTCTTAACTTTTTAAGGGCTTCTAATGAAGATCATGTCCAACATGAACCGCGATAGAATCTGAAACTTGTTATGAAAAAGCGCGGGCATATCCCTTCCCAATCAAATAGTCACTTTAGTGAGTGTTTCAACCTTATTGTAAACGCGTTCCGTGATCTAGAGCCTCTTGACTTGGGTAAATGAAGTTCACCATGAACCTTCATATATATTCCGTATCTAGATCCCTATAGAGATACGTAGTGACCACATTTGTAAGCTGCATGTTCAGTTATTCGGAAACTACCAAACTGATAGGGTAGTGGAGTGCAATGACATCCATTACGAGGAGTATGACTCATCGTAGTCGATTCCAGGGCGTTTTGTGAGAAGCCTTGCGCCATAAGGCGAGATTGTCATCTCTTTTTCTCATCACGCTTTCTAACGAAGACCCATTAGTCAATAGGTTTTATGTTAGGAGGTGTTGGCATCACTGGCTCGGAAACCTTCCTCTTCGTTAGAGAATCCATCTTAACCTGGATCGCATCTTTCCATTTAGGCCAGATTTCTCTACGTTGGCATTCATTCATCAATGGAGTGTGATTCGATATCATCGGACTCAACAAACTCATGCGCAACTACATCATTAATTATGATGGAGTTTCTATCCCACGTCTCATGTACACTAGTGTAATTTTCAAAGAGCTCTATATTCTCAGGAATAGGTTCTGACGTTGAAGCGTCCCCCAATGATAACCATAACCCGGAAGATTCTCATGAGACGGATTTTGAGTCTTGATGATCAAAGGATTGGAATGTGCCAAAGAATCCTTCGAACCCACGGGCTCCCCACTCATCCTAGCTGGGGCCATGGCCTGTAACGCCAGAGTGCCACTTTCTTTGGTGTTGGCACCAAGCCTACCTCCATGTAGGGTGGTGCTACATCCTCTCGTAGGGACGTTCATCCTTGCAAGCATATTTGCAGCAGATATGTGTGATCTCGTCACTTTAGTAGGGATCGACATGAGACATAGTGGGGACAGACCACGACAATTCCTGTCGTTCCTGCTGAATATCTATGTTCTTATCTCCCCCTAACGACGGGAAGACTGTCTCATCAAAGTGACATCCGCAAATCTAGCGGTAAGAAGATCGCCTTGCAAGGGTATTAAGTGGCGGACGATTGTTGGAGTCTCAAATCCAACGTAGTTGGCCATTCGTCTGTAAGGACCATCATAGAGCGTTGTGGCGGCGCAATTGGCACATAAATTGCACACTCAAATATGTATAAGTATGATACTTGTACCCAGTCACTAGCTATAACGCAGAGGTAGATTGAGTGGCGGTAGGTTGTAGACGAATTAGTATAGCTGCATGCGATATTGCATCACCCCAAGCGGATATAAGGAGATTGGTGTGCATTACCAAATTCCGGGATACCATCGTAGTCGTTTCCACGAGACCATTTGGGTGTGTACATGAGGATATGATGTCCAACATCAGTCCCTAATGCAATAACCATCGAAAGTCTTCGATGTAAACTCTCTAGCATTGTCAATTCCAATTTACTAAATAGGATGATCCAGGGAGTGAGCCCGTTGTCATATGATATGTGCTAGGAGTGTAGCATAAGCAGCATTATAAGTGGACAATGGCACAACACATGACCAGCGTGTTTGTGTGTCAACCAACATCATGAGATATTTAAACGTCCACAAGTTGGTTGAATCAGTGCATAGAATCCCCATAGGTTCTATGTAAGAAAAAAATGAGTATTCTCATATCCTTTGCATAGGACGGTCTCAGTCCTAATTTCCCTAAGAAACAGGCTTTGTAAAACGAGCAAGAGGCTATAAAAGCAACCAATGAGGATTTTGGTTGGGCCTAAGCGTCTGAAATGCTATTTGAAGCAAGTTGGTGATTGCAACATCATCTGGAGCGTCACCACCATGATGGACGCCATCCATGGCGTCATGGATAGGAACTGTGCCAGCCCTAGGCTGGTGGTGGACGGCAGCGGCGGTGGTCACACTTAGTCCAGGAATTAACTTTTGATTCATGCTTCGTTTCGCTCGAGAGAAAGGATGTCCATGTGAAGTCTTTAGTAGACGGATCATCATATCATGACTAGGATTACCTATCCTGTCGTGACAAAGCCAATATGTGTCTAAATCCAAGAGATCTTCTCTCATAACTTTATTGGATTTAATAGCTCGGATAGTGACATAGAGTCCACTAGAGAGACACATAAACTTCTCTAAGATGCGCTTTTGTTAGCAATCGTTAGAGACATTGCAAAGGAACTCATTTCCGTTCTCTACATGCGTTTTCGCATGGAATCCGTTGGCTATTCATAAGTGCAATTTTCCCTAGGAGCGTAGCGAGTTTCTGTGACAGTAATCAAGATGCCATTTGGCAAGGGGAACTTGGGCTATTCCATGTCCTTGAATTAATATTGATGACCCAGCCATCGTAGTCACAAAAGTAATATGCTCAGAATCAAAATGAAGTCATAATGAAAAGAACTCGAAATTTTATTCATAAGCCAAAGGAGTACATCATTGTCTCTTAACCATTAGGAGAATCTAATCCAAATGCTAGCTAATGTAGTCGTTTGACTTCTTTCGGTAACTCCAAAATAAATATGACCAGGTGAGTAGAGAGATGTCAGTGGAGCAAAGCTCACTTAAGTACCACTTATCTCAAAACCTTCCTAGACATCACACTCATTTTGGATGAACCTATGTGAAGAAAAATTAAACCAATGGCATTTACTACAAAGTATATGGCAATTGCCTATTACATCTCTTGGAAAAATAATGACTTAAACAGAATTCGCGATCTATTGATCCCAGCCAGATTTGTAGTCTTCAACCATTCACTCTAGATCATCTTCTTGATCTTCTTGTTCCACATAGTGAGCTTCTCTTGCTTCACAATATGTTTTGTAGGCGGTGACAATTTCTTCACGAGCTCTACAAATGTGTGCCCAATGACCGGATACTCCACATCGAGAACATACATCTCTTTGCTCAGACTCCATTGATTGAGGCGCTTTGAAAGCGTCATTTAGATGGCTCTTAGTGTTGGTGGCACCACCAACATGGCCAGAGGCGTTGCCTCCCTTTCTCTTTCCACGTTTACCTCTTCGGTTCCATGTTCGCCTATTTTGGCAGTTACCTTCCCAAGTAGAGCGATTATATGGATCAGAACGTCCAGAAGTATCCCCAAGATTAGGGTTTCGCTCTTGGTGCCCTCTCTTAGGGGCGCGACTATAACTGGATTCCGGAATATACTCTGTTTCCACGGATCTCGAATTATAGTTCTTCACAAGGATGTTGTCATGCTTTTCAGCAACATTCATAGCTCCAATGAGCTCATGAAACCTTGTGATCCGTCCTGTAGTAACATCAATTCGATAATTCTTAGCAACTATCAATGCAGAGACGGGGAAGGTAGAGAGAGTCTTCTCAATTAACATCGCATTTGTGATCTCTTTACCACAGAATTCCATTAAGGATTTAATGCGAAGTGCTTCCGAGTTGTAGTCAAGAACTGACTTGAAATCACAGAAGCGGAGGCCATGCCATCTTACTTCTAGGTCAGGAAGCAGGGAGTCACGGACGTTGCCAAATCTTTCTTCAAGTGAGACCCACAGCCTTCTGGGGTCTTCTTCATTCATATACTCGTACTGGAGCGAATCATCCATATGACGAGTCATTAGGATGATGACTTTCGCGTTATTTGCCTCTAAGGCTGGTCTATTTACTTCCAAAGCTTGAGCTTGCTCAACAGTTAGCACGTCCTGACTAGGCTCGAGAATCGTACCCAGGATTCCATCGGCCTTGAGATGTTGGCAAACATCATGAACCCACTTGTGATATCCGGAGCCAGTTGTTTCCAATGGAGCGAAGTCCAGTCTATTCAGGTTACTCATCCTGAAAGAGAACAAGAAATTAGGGTTAGTTTCAGAGCGTAAAAGGCTACCACGAAAACATATAAAATTTCTGAGCGTAGTCGCTTCCAAGAAATTAGGGATTTTCTTAGCTTAATCGCTTCCAAGAAAATTTGATTCCAAGAGGGGTTTGGATTAGATCGAAACAACGATGTATGTGGTCGATCGTTTTCTTCTCAACTAACTCTAAGTTTGGAGGACTCTACAAGCTCTAAGCTTGGAGTGAGCACGAACCCCCAAAGTTAGGCTTTTGGTCTCCCCTATGAAGAAGAAAGGGGGAGGGGGGGGGTAGAAGAGTGGAGTTTGCAAGTCCCCGAGAAAAAGAGGAAAAACTCAAAAACGGGAACTTTTAGTAAAACATACCTCTTAGGATTGCAGAACGTATTTGGTCCTTGTCATAGGATTGGAGACGAGCTTTAGTCCTAGTGCAAGCAAGCAGACTTGTAGGATTGCAGTGTGGTCGCGGAGTCACGGGGTCGCGGAATCGCGGGGGTCACGGAATTGCGAAGTCGCGGGGTCGCGAAATCGAGGTCGTGGGGTTGCGGATTCGAGGAGTCGCGAGGTCGCGGGGTCACGGATTCGAGGAATCGCAAGGTCGCTGGGTCACGGATTCGCGAGGTCGCGGAAGATCTTGGCAGGGAACTGTGCGGGGCTGTCGGCAGATATCGACAGGGGCAGGCACAGAGGTGTGCAAGTCTCGACAGATGCGTGCAAGGTAGGCACAGGGCAGGGGCCGGTCCGATATTTCCGACGGCCGGTTCAGGCGAATTCCGGCCGGTTCTGGTGGTCCCGCCGCCGGTTCTGGGCTCCTTAAGGCTAGGGCTTCGATATGTGAGGCAGTGGATTATGGAATTTGAGGGCTACGAAATTAGGGTTTTCAGTGTTATGGCTTCGTGCTAATAACATGTTTTAGAGAAACGAGAATTGAGAGAAAATTGTTGTGTATTCTCATTGATAATAGGGGCCTCTTTATATAGAGGATTACAATGCATAGAATCCGAATCATACAAGGAAAGGTAATCATACATTGAATAGGAATATCTAGATTCTTTTAATTAAACCCTATTACCACTAGGTTAAGTAATCTAGAGTTTGGGCCAGACACACAAATAGGGATTTACTTGAGCAGCTTCAAATTATTATTATTTTTATTTAATTTGGTTGGCTATAGCCCACCAGAGCTCGTATGTAGCTATGCCATTGGACCGAGGTCCAAAAGAGTATCTCAGCAAAGTTAGACTAATCATCCGCCGCAACTGCACTCTTTTTATTTTCTACATTTACTTTTTTTTTTTTTTTTTCATCTTTTGTTAATTTTATTATTTTTAGTGCAAAAGAAAAAATTACAAAAGTAAACCTCTTAAACAACCTATATAAAGTAGAGAGAAAAAAAAATGCAAACAGTGTCTGACATTTGGCCAATTAGTAACTTTGATATCTTAAGTTTCAAAAATATCATATTGGTACCTGAAGTTTTACCCCCAACCCAATATAAGTACATGGAGCCGTTAACCACGTTAATGCGGATGCCAGTTGGCATATTTTGAAGGGTACTTTTATCCCTTCCAAAATTCCCTTTTCCCCCCTCCATCAGTCTCTTCTTTAATATCTTCTTCTTCTTCCAAAGCTCTTTCTCTCTTATCTTTTGTTCTTTGCAAACACCACACACACACACACACACACACACATATATAGATATTTATAGTTATGAACCCTCTAATCTCTGTTAGTCTCTGAGCCAACACCCTATTTCCCAATCTCTACAAGTTTAGGGATGGGGTTGAATCCCATCTCATTGATAGTAAAAGGGTGATATTATGAGGGGAATTTCGGGAATAATGAAGAGACGCAAGTTCAACCTAGTGTTGTCTCACACTCGGCTGAGATTCCTTCAGATTCTAATGGCTTCACTGTTGGTTTACTTTCTAATCATGAGCTTTGAAACCCCGGAAATCAGGTGGGATTCAGGTGAGGAGGACGACTACCCTTTTGAGTTGCTCAGCCACTTGTCGTTGGCCAGAGCGGATTTATTGGAAAGCAAAGAGAAGTTAAAGAAAGCTTCGAGTCGGCCCACAGACGACCCGCTTTGTGATTCCCGAGGCTCGCCTCATCAGACGCCCAAGCGGAGAATGCAGGAGTCAAAGAGAGTTTTAGGTTTGGTCTTCAAGAAGAGAAGTATTTGGTTGGGTTGTTCTTATTGTATGAATTGGATTTTGGGTCTTTTTTGTTTTGGGATGATGAGAGCTACAATGAAGAAATTCAGATTTGTTGTTTGGTGGTTGTTGTTGGGTTTTGAAGTTCAATTGTAGCTATGATTTTTGCATGGGAGTGAGCTAAGAAAACGGCAGCTCTTGTGCTTCGATTTGTTTGAATTTGCTTCCTTCAATACTTGTCATTGAACAAAATAGGGTTTTTATTGAGCTTGGTTTTGGAGCTTCTGGATGTTCTTTGAAGCTTTGGAATGGTTTGGTCTGGTGGATATGTGGCCAAGTACATGTATTTCGTTTGTTGGTGATTCGGCGAAGATTTGAGATATGGCAATAGTGATCTGGCGAAGGGATATGGTTGGCGGTGATGCGGGTTGGCAAAACTGTTGGTTGTTTGGCGGTGGGAAAGAGCAAATGGGTGCCAAGATCAGATTTGGATCCAGACCTTATACCTAGAGAGTGAAGGAAAAAAGAAAAAAGAAAAAATACAGATAATATCATACACTGAAATTACCCATATACCCTACGATATATGTCAGTTGGCTAACGTTGTACCGTCATTAACAACTCTAGGTACTTATGTTGAGTCAGGGGCAAAACCTCAGGTACCGATGTGATATTTTTGAAACTTTAAGGTATGAAAGTTACTAATAGGTCAAATGTCAGATACTATTTGCATTTTTTTCCCTACAAAGTAAATCAAATTCAAAGGATCAAGGGCCTCAAGACAAAGGCATCAAGTTTACGTCTGATTTTGATCATCCAAGTATCTTATTGTAGCTAGACAATTCATCAAAAAATTAACTTCTCAAAAGATATGACTGAAAGAAACTATTCAAAGTTTTGAGCTAGTGTGAAACACTGTTTGCCTTTTTTTTCGCTATAAAGTAAATCAAATTCAAAGGAAACACTGTTTGCCTTTTTTTTTCTCTATAAAGTAAATCAAATTCAAAGGATCAAGGGCCTCAAGACGAAGACATCAAGTTTACGTTTGATTTTGATGTCCAAGTGTCTTATTGTAGCTAGACAATCCATAAAAAATTTAACTTCTCAAAAGATATGACTGAAAGATACTATTTAAAGTTTTGAGCGAGTTATTCGATAGCACTCAGTCTTTTTGAGTCTCCAAGAAATACTATGTCCTTTGTTGATACAATCTATCAAGATTTTGGTGTTGCCCTCCACTTGATTTCCTCGAAACCTCTCAAAAATAAAGATTGGTTAATGAGGTAAAAAAGAAACTAGGTCATGAGCCGCCTATTGCACAAATAAGTTTTGTATCGTTGGTTGATCCCGAGGAAGCAAGATGACTGCAATACATGACCAAAATTCAAATTGGGATGATTATTGCATGTGGTTGATTTAAGATCACCCTTCTACTGTCATTCTTAGATTTTGGGTAAGTATAAATATTAAAAATTCATTAGTTTAATTTATGTATTGAAGAAGTATGAAATGTCATATTCTCAATTGTATGAACCAATTTGATGTCTCTACGACATTGTCGAGTGTAGTGCATGTTTAGCAGAGTTTAGATAACATGACGAGGGTTAAATGTATAGCAATTGTGTTGTATACTTGAATATGGACGTAGCTGTTGGAAGTATTAGAAAATGCAATAAAACTAGATTTACTAGGACTGGCCGCGGTACGGTTGCCGAGTTTTTTCACGTCAGCTTATACCGAACCAACAAATGTTGGTATGCCCAAATTCTTTGCCGTAATCGTACCGGACATTTCGGTTATTGAGAGCTCGATATACCGAGCTCAACAGTCAGTTTCGGTTGGTAGTGAAACCTCCGATCGTCAGAATTTGGAGGCGGCAAATGATTACAGAACAAAAATCCGGCTATGAAACAAGAAATATGTATATATAGATCTTGACGTTCATGAACCTCAAATTTGTGAGCCAAGTGAAGGAGATGAGGATTGTAGTATGAGGAGAAAGAAGGAAGAGAAACTGAGGTTTATTTATTTATTTATTATGAAGTAGAACTGAGGTTGAAGAAGAAAGAAAGCAGAGGTCGAAGAAGAAAGAAAATAGAGGAAGAAGAAAGAGAAGGTCGCAGGAGGGGGAGAGAGAGAGAGAGAGAGAATAAAGGGTGGTAGATGGTTTAAATTTCAATGAGGTAAGGCTGCTAGTTGTGATCAGTTTAAAATACATATATAAATATATTGTTTGTTGGAAGTATAACAAGTAAACATTGTGGCCTAGTGGTAAGGGTTGATTGTTTACATCTAAAGGGAGGAGGTTCAAGCCCCACAAGCAGCATAATGGGGTAGATTTAATTCATTTTGAATTAAATTAGTTCATTTCAGTGTGCTCTGTTTAAGCCGGATTTCCAGTTTTCTTGAACCGGAACCATACCGTGTTGTGTCATCCGGTTTAGTAATGTCGTGTCGAAATGGCAGTTCATCATCGGTTTCAGTTTGAACTAGTTAGGTTTAGCCGGTTTTCGGCAGGTTCGGCAGAATAAGCTAGCCCTAAGATTTACGATTGATTGAAGGACAGAAATATAATTCAGCCATTAATTTGGAATCGTCTCCGTTGTTATTTGTACCTACAAGTTGTGATATTAACTGACTGATACTGTGTATTTTTTATTTTTTTTTGAAATTTATTTGAAACCCAACCTAGTCGCGGCTTAGGGCTCAACCCAACGCCCGGTTCCATTCATCGAAAAATTTTACATCAAGGAGGACATAAAATCTGAGCCCCAAGCTACATAAGAAACATAACAATTATGCTTGTAGAGAACAACCTAAATAATAACAAGTGTCTCCCCTAACCATACCTCATCAAGCATACCTACACTGACAAGGTGCGGTAAGCTATTTGCTACACAATTTACTTTTCTGTAAATATGTCAAATCCGAATAGAATGAAAAGCCGACATGTAAGCTCTGCAGTCCTCCAAAACCTACCCCACCTCAAACAAATCATCATCTCCTCTATTAATGGCGGTAATTAACAGGATAGAGTCACTCTCAATGTCCACATCCAACCGGTGAATACCAAGCAAAAGACCCGATCTACACGCTTCAACTTTCAAATTTAAAGATGAGTAAGCATGCACGAGCGGTCTAGCTAAAGCTGCGACTCCCACACCTTCATCATTTCTAGCAACTACCCCAATACTGCCACTATCATCTGCTACACAAAATGCACCATCAATGTTAATTTTAAGTCTACAACTTAGGGGGCACTCCCACTCTGTCATTAACCGTTTCTGGTTCACAATAGGCTTGGAATGGAATATCTGATACTCTCTCAAATACTGCACTACCCATTATGCTAAGAACATAGGATTAAAAGTTGTACCTTTCTAAAGCATTATGTTCCTTTCAGCCCAAATTGCCCATAATGACTTGAAAAAAAGGCGCTTCTCATCATCCAACAAATCCTTCATAGACCAGACCCATTCATTTAAATTGGGAGCATCATGTTTATGAGGTTTGACCTTAATAGGCCTTCAAACCAAAAGTCATAAAGGGCAGTACAATTTTTGAAGACATGTAAAACAGTTTCAGCATTCTAAAAGACAGAAGACACACCTATGATTGTGTAATTAAACTCTTTTACTGGTTAAGGCAGTGCGTGTTGGTAGAATTCCACGTAGTAACTTCTTGATAAACACTTTAACCTTGGCAATAATCTTTGCTTTCCAGATAGCCCAATATGCACCAAACTGACCACCAGACACAGTGTTAGAAGAAGAGGCATAATGTGGGATTTTTTTGGTTTCACTCCAAACATAATAACCACTCTTAACGTTGTAACACTCTTGTTTATCAAAGTGCCATACTAAACGGTCTTCAACATTATACTCAAGGGGATGGTAACAATGATACTTACTTTCTCAAGCGTGAACAGCTCCTGTAGTAGGTGAATTTTCCATGTTCTATCATTAAGATCGATCAACTCCTCTACCATCATATCCTCCAGACATTCCTTAGGTATAGAAAACGGTTTAAAGTTGTATTCTTTGGGAAGCCATTGGTCCCCCCAAATAGAAATATTTCTACCACTTCCAACTTGGTATCTCAACCTAACCCTCCCTCCCTCTTTGTCGAACATAATTTCTCCCATGATAACTAATGGAGCTTTCCTTTATCTTCTACATCTCCCCACCAAAATTGCGCCATCAATCTATGCTTCTCATTACACATGTGCTTTGGCAATTCAAAACAATTCATTACATACTACCGAATGGCCTGAGCAATAGCCTTGATCAAGATCTCTTTTACATCCGCACTAAGAAGCTTCTCCTTCCACCCATGAGTCCTTTTCTACCCTCTCTCAGTCAAATAACCGAAGGTGTCCTTCTTTGAGTAACTAATCTCAACCGACAACCCCAAATATTTATCATGTTTTTTCTACTCTTTGCACCCCTAGTGAGCCTACCAATCTCTCATGCTCAGAAAAGGGAACATTCCTACTGAAAAAAAAAATCACACTGAAGATTAATCTATTGGCCCAAGGCCACCTCATATATCTGGATTACACCCCTCAATGCTAAATAATCAACATTGTCAGCTCGACTAGAAAATAAAGGAGTCATCTGCGAAGAAAAGATGGCTGCTACTAGGAGCATTATTACAAATAACCACCGGCCTAATTATCCCTTGCAACTCCTCAGAGCTGATTAGCCTAGAGAGAGCCTCCGCACAAAAGAGAAATAGATAAGGTGAGATAGAGTCACCGTTTATCAGTCCTCTTTCAAGCTGTGAACAACCACACTGTACTCTATTCAGAAGAAAAGAATAGTTCACTGTTTTGACACACCTTGTTATCCATTGTACCCAAATTTCACATAATCTCATTCTCAGCATGGCAACTTTCTAGAAACCTTCATTTAACCCTATCATAAGCCTTGCTCATATCGAGCTTTAAAGCACAAAAACTAACTTTACCACTTCTTCTCTTCATGAAATGTGCAATCTCAAAAGCAATTAGGGAGTTATCTGATATCAATCTGCCGGCCATGAACGCACCTTGAAAGAGATTATTGAATCCATAAGTGGCTTAATACGATTAGCTAACATCTTCGACCTCAACTTATACAAAATGTTAAATAAGTTAATAAGGTGGAACTAGCTCATGTATTGCAGTACCTTGACCTTTGGAATTAAAGTCACATAAGTGCTATTAATATCATGCATCATCTCTTCAGAATTTAGAAAAGCCTTCAATGCCTCCACCACATCTACTACAAATAAATCCCAAAAATGTTGATAGGAGAAAACCCGTCAGGCCCAGTTGCCTTTGACGAGTGCATTTGTTTGAGTGCACGCAAAACCTCATCACTGGTCAAAACACCAGTAAGGGCTGAGTTTACCTCCTCCGTCACAACTCTTGGAATAAGTTCGAGTAAAGTTTGAAATTTAGTTGGTCAAGACGATGTAAATAAGTCTTTAAAATACTTCAACACAATCTAGTTGGGGGTGATTTTAACGAGATCATCTCAGTATCATATAAGGAGGGAGGTGTGTGAAGGAATGCTAGGCAGATAGAAGGGTTCCGATATGCCCTTGAGTTTGGTAAGCTTGGAGATGTACACTTTGTTGGACCTCGGTTCACTTGGCAAGGAATTAGAGCTGGTCACGTTATCAAAATCAGGTTGGATAGGTTTCATGCTTTGAAGCTCTGGAGAGATATGTTCCCGACATCTAGGATTTCACATCTCAACCCAAACTAATCAGATCATTTGCCAATTTTGCTTGAGATCTGTGAAGCATAACACGTAGAAGAAAGAGGACTTCAAGATTTCGGTTCGAAGAATTTTGGATTAAGGATGAAGATTATAAAACGGTGGTAGAAAAAAGTTGGGACAGTTGGTGGGAATAGACTCTTAGGTTGACAAGGTCCACGATAAGCTCCGATTTTCCACCTTAGGTTGACCATAAAATCTCGCATCTGAAATCTACCCAACTACCACATCAATGTGGCTCTCTGAGTAAGATTGGATGTTAGTTACCTCATCAGCATCCCACAACAAACATAAGCCACTTGCTCTACTCACCCCCTTGTCATGCTTCTTTTTTACTAATTTACAATCAACCCCAATACTATTTCTCTACCCTAGTTGGGGATGAACACCCACCATGTCCCTAGTTGTACACCGTGTCTCACTCAAGAACACAATATTGGGAACACTTAGGGAAAACATTCCTTTAAGTCCTTGAATAGTTCAAGGGTTCCCAGTCCCCTGATAGTTCCAACATAGTAGATTCATTCCTTGTGATGGGCTAAATCCGGACCCATCACGGAAGAACTTTCAAGAGCACGTCTAGAGGTTGAATAAGTCCTTTTAGAAGTAGCAACTCCCGATGTGTCCTTCTTTCAACTACCACCCACAGTAAAACCCTACTTACTTTTACTGCCTTTCTCTCCCACAAAATTCCCAGTTGGCCTAGGGGAGCTTGGGGCCAAGACGACCTGCAATTGACCCTCCATTGAACTATCTAGTCTGTTCAAACCAGCCTTAGCCTCCTCATGGCCTATCCCACTCTTCAACCCACTTATAACTCCAACATCACAGGCCAGCAGCCGGCCTATTAGTGGTGTCCATCCTTGAAGTCAATGCCTCCTCAAACACACGTTTTCCCTGTATCAGTGGAAGATTTGAACCTTGATCCACCAAATCAACCTCCAGGCTGATGCTGTCTTAGAATCATTGAATCACTAACAACAATTCTTCCTAGTTGGGCATGTTTCAAAATATGAAACATAACTTGTGCTAATTGTCAAGTGGAATTGCAGAGTTATATATATATATATATATATATATATATATATATATATATATATATATATATATATATATATATATATATATAGGATTTTTCTTGGTAAGGATATCCTTACCTAAGCTTATGAAACAGATTTCCAGTTTTTGGCCACTTTTCGATCACATATTCACATCTTAACCATTCAGTTTTTAGATCCTAATGTATAGATCATCTCTGCAAAATTTCAGCCAAATTGATGATCGTTAAGGCATCCAAAACTGCAATTTACACGAACGAACCGAATCTATCGAAAAGGAACCGTTGGTGTACATTGTTGTAAATTACAATTTTGAATACCTTAACGATCATCAATTTGGCTGAAATTTTGCAGAGATGATCTATACATTAGGACCTAAAAACTGAACGGTTAAAATATGAATATGTGATCGAAAAGTAGCCAAAAACTGAAAATTTGTACCTAAACTTAGGTAAGGATGTCCTTAGTCAAGAAGGACTATATATATATATATGCATAGGTGTGTGAAAGAGACATGTATAAATTTTGTTTAGTATGATATGTATAAGTCTTGTTCAGTAACTCATTACTGAGAAAGGGAAGCAAGATATAAGCAGATATAAAGAGTATTAAACAAGAATTATCGGTTTGAAACCCCAATTGAAAGGATCAAAATACATTTACTAAAAGATAACTTACAAATTTCAAAATCTTGAATGTATATGAAAAGTTTGGAGAGTGTTTACAGAATTTAACTGGTAAAAGGAAACAGGTGTAGAATAAGGATATTTTGCTCAGCACACGAGCTCTTAAATTTACAATGTTTGATGAAAGAAAAACCTTTTCTCAAACTGAGGGGATATGTCTTCTTATATAGGGTGAGGGGAAACTACCAAGTTGAGATTGGCCAGCTTGATTGAAAATTCACTATCCATGAATACCGTTTTGTCTGATTAGAGGCATTATTCAGTAGGGTCTTGACTGTTCTTGAATTTTTTTTTGCAGGGTATAGAGACTAAGGATGAGGCTGCTGAAGATGGACTTGAACATGAATAGTGTTTTGCCTGATTAGAGACACTATTCAGCAAGGTTCTAAAAATCGTTGGGCGCTAGTCGGGTGGTGAGAAGGGGACTAGCGCCCAAGGAACTAGGCGGGTGCCAAAACGCTGCCTAGGCGATTTTTATTTTATTTATTTATTTTTTTATAACATATAACAATATAAATAAGAATGTATAAAGATTTAAAGACTAACAAATTTGTGGTTCACAAATAAATATATAGTTAAAAAAGCCTCTGCTTCTTCCATACCCTCTCTCTCTTCGCTCATCTCTATGACCATTCTTTATTATCTTCACAAATCACCACCTAAACTCACTTTTGTTCTTATCCTACCATCAGAATTTTCAATAATATTTCAATCAATATGCCTACAATACCGTAACCCTTCAACCACAAATGCTCAGAGTCTGCGGCGGTGATAGAGAGCAAGCAAAACTGCTCTTTCTTTCTCTTCTAATAAGCAAGGCTGCTCTTTCACGACCAAGCCGACAGCCAATTCAAAAAAAAAAAAAAAAAAAAAAAACCACAAATGCCCTCAATTATCGAGACCCATTTCTCATAATGGAATGTTATGCAAATGCTAACAAGGAGGATCAAGATCAAAAGAACAAAGTTGAACCCAGATGCTATATTAGCTTTAAATAGTACAGCTGATGATGATGATGATAATATTCCAAAGCCCATCAAAGTTGAAGAAAACCCAGATGCTCTTTTAGTGACAATTATCAAAGGGTGGGACTCTCTTATGTGACGACGTGAGGATGCAATTATCACCGTTGTCGGCACCCAGTGAAACTCACCAACAGCAGCTAACCAAAACCCGCCTAACCCAACCGCCTCGTCTTTGGCTTTGTTGAAGATGAAATTGAATGAGATTTATGATCATTCTCTTCATCATCATCATCATAACTTAACTGAGACGCTTTGACCATTAATTGCCTGGCCAGCTCTTTCAATTTTGCTTAAGGAAGAGCTAGTGGAACCTAGTGACTGGACAACAAGGGTTTGTTGTGGCTGTGGTGTTTTGACCAGAAATTCTTAGTTAACTTGAGCAGTAACTCGCTCATAAATGTACTGATTGCACCACTTGGCAAAACATGGCGAGATACAATATCATCTTTTAATTCATACTGCCACTTTAGGATCCAAGGAACTTTGTATTTGTATATGAAGTGGCTTGTTACTTGGAAATGCTATAGATGTTTAATGAGGTTTTGAATGGTTGCAAAATATTTTACTGAGTCTTACAAAGGTTTTGGGAGGAGGCTGAAAGAGCATCCGTGAGAGTTTCACCAGCTAACAAACCATAACGAGAATTTTCCGTTGAAGTATTTGTCAAAATTAATAAATCAGGAGTGACTAAAATCCTTAGTTTGATGGAGGAAGATTTTTGACCATGCATCTTTGTAATCATCATATGAAAAAGAGAGGCATTCTTGCGTGCTGTGATATATGTATGGAGGATCACTCCACTCAACTTGACTAATAATGTTTTCGATGTATAAGGCTTGATTATTACTGATTGTGTTTGGAAGAGAAAGATGACTTGTAGTGTAATGACTAATGAAAGTTTTTTGTCACTTGTGTATAGATTCGCTTGTTGTGTCTGGATTAAAGATATCATACCATTGTGATTAACAGTCTCACGATATCAATCATAACGATCATTTCTACATTTACCAACATCAAACGTTTCAATGATTGCATATCGATGTCATTGTTGAGATTGCAACAATTTCATATCAAAATCTCCATGGAGACTAGGGTTTGAGGGGGCTCTTTTGAAATTTTACGTGAGTGGTAACGATGGGAGAAGAGGACGAACAAGAAACCGAAAATTCCTTTGTAATAACAATATTGACAAAAAATACCCCTAGAATATTAAACGAGCGTCGGGACAAACCTGGCAACCCAGGAAAAACGAAAAAAACTATAAAAAGAAAAAAAAGTCTCTTCTCTTCGGGTTTATTGGCGAGAACCTACTTCCCTAAAACCCTAAACCCACAGAGAGGCTCCAAATGCTTAGACGAGCTTCGAATTCTCAAAAATTGGGTCCAGGAATGCAATTCTATTGCAGGAATATAATCCAATCCAGGAATGTAAGTTTTCCTTTCAATTCTTTCAACTGTGTTGATTTTGTATTGGGTTTGCTGTTTCGCTTTGATTCAATCCTTTCGATAACGAAGTGTCCTCGATCCTTTCAGTATAAATTTTTTTTTGAAGTAATCTCTGTTACCATTAGCTTTCAGCTTTTATGGGAACAAAGCAAGTTTATTAATTTTTTTTTTTCTGTGTTTCTGATTGAAGTGAAGGCTAAGAAAACTATATAGCAGAAGAAAGAGAATTCAAAGTGTTTAAGCTGCAAAATGTTACCTCACTATAATTCCTTTCACCAAAATTCCGGCCAAGCTCACCCGGCCGGCGGTAATGGTGGTAGCTCTGCTCCATCTCCTCAACAGCAGGTAGGTCTCTCCTTAAACAGTTCTGTAATATGGATATATACGATGGATTCCTTTGCTAACCCAATTTTGCTTCTTCTTTGCTGGGTTTTTGTGTTTTTTTTTTTAAAGCAGCAGGGTATGCCATTTAATCCATCGCATGCAAATTCATGTAATATGTTGCCACCTTCGATGGGACCTCAGCCCGGTTTCATGAATTTATCTAACAATCTTCTTCCGATGCAAAATAACCATATGCGTGTGCCCATGTCGCAATTTGGTTCCCTTGGTCCCATATCTCAACCAGGTTATCCTAGTGTTGGATTTTTTGGTCCACAGAATAATGCACTCAATATGAACTTGGCTGCTTCCTATCCATTTAACGGGCAGTTATGCAATATGGGGCAGAATCTCAATCAAGTAAATCAAAATATGGGTTTTCTACCTGGTCAATTGTTTGGACATAACCTGTTGAATTTACAGCAGATGAATCAAAATATTGGGCCATATGGGCAATTCTGTTCGCCGAATCTGTTGAATGGGAATCAGGTTGTGCCAATGCAAATGCAAATGCAAAACCCTTGCCAAGGTGGTCCTAATTATGCATTTGGAGGATCAAATCAGGCACCTCAGGCTGCAGTTCTGCAAAATCCTGCTTTTTCAGCAACTCCTAATTCTGGTAATGTGCACTCTCCAAATCAGGCAGGACAACAAATCAACCAGAATCAGCAAAACAACGTCTTCCGAGGGACACAGGTACCTTCGTTTTTCCCTGTGGATATCTGCTAAGGTTTGTTTATTTATTCATATTTTTAAGCTCAGACAAGAAGTTACTTCTACTAAGCTTTATATGGTCATGTGAAGTTTTTCAGACCTCATCTGTCTGTGTACATATACATGCACTATATGCTGATATGGCCATACTATGAAATTTATAATATGGATATGACATCATTTAGTGATCTCTGTTGATGTCCTGCCTTTATTTGCTTTTCTCCCTTTTATATATCTTATCCAAGCATCTTAAGTACATTTTCTTTTCCTCCGAAGCAGCTATATTCTAGCAGAATCTTTTATTCTAAGTGATCTGCATTGCAGGGAAATCATATAAAAGCTGGTGGCGTTTACAATTCAAATTCTGACAGGAAAACTTCGACAAGCAAAAGTTTTATAAAGCATCCAAAACGAGGGTTACAGCCGCAAGGGGGGTAGGTTATATTCTACTTGTGATATATCTTTATTTTAGTTTTAAAGATTTGGACCAATAATCCACAATAAATTTGATTCGTGTAGATTTCAGAATTCTCAGTTTCATCATATCAAAAATGCAAAGGGAAAGTTTGGTAATAGGCAAAACAGAAAAGGTTAGTGCTTTAATCATGTCGACCAAGTTTATACAGTACTTTATATAATTGAAAGGAAGATATGCTATGATATATGATTTTAATGAGGAAGTTGCTGCAAAAGTTTGCTTGTTTAGCCAATTCCAACTATAGATCTGACACTTCTTATTTTTCTGCATGTATACCCGCCAGCATGCTTGATGCAGGATAACTTTTTATTATAAGTTTATTTATTTGGTTTTTAATTTATGTTGTTCTCTAGTGAATTTGTCAACTTACGTGATTATTAGATTCATTGCACTTCACAACGATAATTTCAGAAGGAAACTTTACTCCAAAATGCAGTTAACCTTAGATCAAACTGAATGGATGATTGAAACTGATAATAATATCTCTTTTTTGAACCAAAACTAACTGCTTGCTGCACTTTCTGTCTATTTATTCATCAAATTGTTTATCCATGCCTGCCCATTAACTTAAGAATGAAGCTCTTCATAATGTGGGATTCTTTGGCATAATTTTCAGTAATCCCTATTTAATTCTTTTCTGTCTGTTTCTTCAAATTTCTTGAAGGAACTATCCAAGGGATTTATTTATTTTTTAATTTATACTCAATATATTTGTATCCCACAGTCCAACCTTTTCCAGAATCCCACCCCCTTCTTTTTAGGAATCCCAACCTTCTTGGCAACCATACACTGAGGATTGCCGATTACTTTAGTCGACATGGAATTTTGTAAGCATGATGTTTAATAAGTCTCTCTCTCTCTCTCTCTCTCTCCCCACACAAAAGCAGGGCTAAGCAATGAGAAGGAAGGAAAATCTGCTCTTGCCGGCTCTATGAATCAAGGAAGGGAAAGGAAAAGGTATTTCTGCTCGATCTCTCGTACCATATATTTTTACATGTATATTGTTTCTCTTTTACAAGTTTTAGAGGATTCCTAATTTTGCCCTGATAAGATGCTTTTCATCAAAGGGTGGTGAGCTAAGTCTAGCAAAGTTGTTTGTTGGTTTTATTTGTTGGAGGCATTCAAAAATCAAATACACAATAGCTCCAATTTTCCATTTGGGCATAACTTTAGGATGCCAAATCCTTAGTGTTAATTATTTTATTATTGTTTTTTCTTTATAAGAGACATACATTTATTGATTTAAATTAATAACTAGAAAGAAGTCTACTTATCTTAGTGTTAATCTTGCCAAATCCTTAGGCTGATCAGTTGAACTTTTCTTTTCATGAGGCATTTTGAAAATAAGGTTAACTAAGAATGTCATTAAGTATAATAAAAATTTAATTTTTGTATCATGTGTCCCAAGTTCAGTAGTAAAATGGAGGAGTAGGACTGGAGAAGGGCCAAGGCGCTGAGTGCTAGTTACAGCTTAAACCTGTCCAATATTTGAGCGTGGGCATTATGATCGAAATCTGCCATTTGTGGAAAAAATTGTGTACTTGGTTCAAGTGAGAGACACTTGGGCAGAAGGCTACCAGTTTCATTTATAATTTAGTATTAAGTTTCAATATATAGTTGATATAGAAAAATTAAAAATATGAATTAGAGATTAGGACCTGCCGAAATTCGGCAGATCTATGCTAAAGCCCATAGTTAGATAGCATGGCAGATGAGGTATCTCAAGCCTGATAACTTCTTCAAATTCAGGTCAGTTAGTATTGATATATAACCAATTAATTGGTGACACTTCAAGTTTAAAGTTGGCATACAAGAAAGATCACTGGTGGTGTTATTATAACCGTTATCTGGGAGTGGCAAAACTTTGAAGTTCTCTATGTTAATGTGATTGGGTCAAACAGTTAGGATTGTGAAATTTATAATGTCTTAGTGATTCTAATATGTAACATGGTCAAATTTATTGTCATTGAAGTAGATTTAGTTTCTCAGAAGCTGTCTTTTTGTGAGTTATCACTCATATGTTTGTCTTTATTGTGTTCGAATTATATTTACTCCTTGTTTCTTATTACTATTTTTCTGTGAATTCCTTTTCAAATGAAAAGATCTCTTTCTTTGTCCTATACGGAACAAGAAGTTCAACTGTGGCGTGAAGGACGTAGGAAGAACTATCCATCAAACACCAACATCGAGAAGGTTCATCTCACTGTGATTCATGCTTTCTTGTTATATTTCTTTTGTTTTTATATAAACACATCCAATGTAAATGGCCTCATATTAAAATTCCACTTGCAGAAGCTAAGTGAAAAGACAATACACTCGGAGGCCATTGAGAGAGAGGCCAAAGCACGAAGGGAGGTATGTGACTACCTCTCTCTCTCTCTCTCTCTCTCTCTCTCGTACTTTTACACTGGGCAGTCCTTTTGATTAACTTATTCACACCCAGGCCAACTTGGCGAGCTAATGATGATAATATTTCTTTTTACACCTTTTTGTTTTGTTTTTTTTTTTTTTTAATATAAGTTAGAAGAGGCACTGAATGGACTCATGGCATATTCATTACTCATCTAATAATTCCATCGAGCGTATTTGTAAAATGCCTATTTAACGAAAAGTAGTCCATCATAATTTGGCTCTTAAAATAACTTATTACTTCTGCTTGTCTATCATTCGTCTCAAATACTGTGTTACTTGAATAGATCATTGGGTATCCAGTTGTATATAATTTGACTCAAGTCCAGATCACTGGATCCTGGATTTCACTGTGTAAGATGAATGGGTCATGAAAATTCTTTGAGGCTACTATGCTGGTTAGATATCCGGTCATGGTATTTGGCTAACATCAAGATTGCAGGTAGTTTAGATTGTCCAGAGGTAGCAGGGTATTGTGATCAGGACGTTCCAAGAGATAAAGTTTATCTGTTATGGTGACATGAACTTGGGTTAAAGTGGAAAAAGAAAGAAAAATCTTTTATTCTTTTCCTGTCTGAAAATTTGGACTTAGAAATATCTTGGCCGATTGTTATTACCTGTCTTTTTACGGTTTTAGCCATCTTCTTGATACTAGAGGTTGTGATGCAGGACGGTTATGAATGTTGTCTAGGATTACGTTGGGTTTAGAATGATGGTTCATGCATGAAAAATAAATACCCAAGGGATCAAGACTAACACCTAATTTCCACTCATTCCCCATCTCTGTTTGGTTTGCAGAAACTACTCAAACTAGCTTTCTTATTCATATACATCTGCTATGTACTCCTCCAAATACCAAAAAGACTTGCTAAAACCATTTGGAGCCCTTGGGGTTAGCCCATATGGTGAGGGAGAATGAGAAATGGGTTCAGATTATGATAGTTCTGAAGTTCAATCCTCGCCAATGTAAAATAAAAATATAAGACCCTTGTAGAACGTTAAGAGAGAGTATATTTCTATACTCAAATAGACTCTCAGTAGCAACACACCTATAAATACTCTTGGTAACTTAGCATCTCTTGGACTAATTCTGAAAAATCTACTTTTTGTTTTAATTTTTCAATACAATTGGCAATAGCTGGGCCAATAGGTTGGGTCTTGGGCTTCCAAGGAGGGTACCTACCTTCCTAACCAAACTATGGCTACTAAATCAGGATATGTTCAGATTTATGCAAAACCTAGTTATTATAGACTGGAGCTCTACTATTAGTCTATTACCCATTTCTTGCTGAGTTTTTCCTATCTAATATATATCTTGTTTCAACCGAACAAGATTCAACCCAAATATGCTTGTTTCACAAGGCGGTGTACTGTGTAACTACACATCTTTACCACCTTTTGCTTAAGTCTGATATTTTTAATTTTGGTCAAGGGTGGAACTAGGTGTGCAAGAGTAAATTTAGTCTATTCAATTTTTCTTGTCTTTCCTTGCATGTTTTGAAAATGCTGTTTCAGTTGAATTTCTCACTGGTTTAAATCTAAGTTGTTTTCTGATTACTAATTTTTCAATCGAATTTTATCTACCTTTTGTTATCATAAAGAAAAGTATATTACAAGCACCAAAAACCAAAAAGTATATTACATTCAGTAAATATTGAGAAACTCTGTTGCAGCAACTCAAGGAGATTCTTACAAAGCAGGCTGAGATGGGAGTTGAAGTCGCTGAGATACCATCTCACTACCTCTCAGATTCAGAAAAACAAGGGAATGGAAGAGAGGAGAATAAGTCATGGACTAACAATCGGAGATCACAAAACAAGTTCGTTAAGAGAGACAGATATGATAAGAAGGACCGGTTTGCAAAGAGGCAAAGATCAAGTCAGAAGGATTCATCTAATGACCCTTCATTCAACCAAAGGGAGCCAACCTTACTGCAGAAGCTTCTTAGTTCAGATATCAAGAGAGATAAAAGTCGATTATGCCAGGTGTTTAGGTTCATGGTGACAAACTCTTTCTTTAAAGATTTTCCTGACAAACCTTTGAAATTTCCTACTGTAGTAGTTAAAGAAAGTGTGGTGGAGGAAGGTGTGGTTGAAGAGTTGTCTTCAGTTGCCGGGAAAGGTGCTTATGGGGGCCGTGACAAGTCCACGTTTGAAAAAGTTGGTAACAATGATAATAAAGATTGTTGTTACAATGATGATCATGTTGAAGATGAGGAAGAAGAGGGAGAGATCATCAACTAGAAATGCTACTCCTTTTATTGCTAAAAGAAATGCTCCTCGGGTTGATTATTTCTGTCTCTTTCGTCATACAGAAATGTAATATATGATTTTGTTTCTTCTCTTGCTAAATTTGAATCATTCACAGAAAAGAAAAGTCCCAAGAGGGCTACACCTTTCCTTAAAACATCTTTCCCTTACACGTCCAATTACACCCTTGATTGAAATAGAGTGGATGAAATCGGATACCACCTAGTCAGATATCATTCAGAGATCTCAGGACTAGAAGCTGTGCGCAACTACCATGTCTGGGAATGGCTCCCATGAACTGTTCAATATCACCTGAATAGCTAAATACATATCCACTGTACAATACAGTAAGCTGTGGTTTTTTGAAGCCAATCTACTTTAAGAAGATGAAGGAGCAAGGTACCTGCGGATTTTGACTCTCTCTTCACATTGCCAAGAATCTGCAGCTGTTCTTTGTTAAGGACTTAGGGTTCGCAGGGTTTCTCTCTTGTGTATTGCTGGTTTGTCACCAGCGGGAGTTTTGTTCCTACTAGCTGACAGATAATCTTGTCTGTGAACATTGTTTCATGAATTCGAAAATTTACTATGAAGTTTAGTTTCCCAAACAGAGCCTATAAATCATATGTAGTATGAAAAATCTTTCTACTACTTGGCATATTCTGTACTTATTTAACAGAATTTACTCTAAAGAATACGAAGGCTTTGTGCCCGTATAACTGGCAAAACCATGTTGTTTACTTGGCTTTGTAACTTGTGTGCAAGGCAAGGCAAAGCACAACCCTAAATTCCAGTTTTTAGATTTTCTTTTGTAGTTGAAAACATTACTGCTTAAACCACTCTACAGCCTTTTTTTTTTTTTTTTTGTTACATGTGTCTCAGAACAAAGGGTTATGGAAATTGTAAAAATCAAGTAGGTATTTCCAGGAAATGTTTCAGATCGCACGCCCATCAAGGAGGCTTGCGAACCCAAATAGTCAATACAGCCACCATGAAAGGAACATGAATTTCATTTGCATCCCATACAACACTAGGCCATGAGCATGTGACACTTGATAGCCGACCATAGAGATGCATCGATAAGATGGTTGGTCAAGACGATTAAATCATTTGTGGGAAAGAACATTTATGCAACCATAAACATTTCCTGCAAAGAACATCACGACTTACACAAACGAAGATAATGTGGGAAAATGGCAATATACGAAAATAAGTATTTCACAAAGAAGCATTAGTTGAACATCTGTTGTGCCTAGAGATATTGGAAAAAGAACTTCAGTTCCTGACCCCCTTGCAATTTGGTAGCATCGCAGTGCATCATTAACACTCTTTCTGTGCACTCCTTTTCACAGCACAGCAGCAGAATTAGTCAAAAACCCATCATAGTACACATGAAGTTTCACTTTCGATCTGTTGGCCAACTAAATTATCAATATCAGATTATCCATCAAGGGGGTCAAATCATGTCTCCTCTATAGCAACTCATGTTCCACGTTCTTGTGGAAAGAAAAATTTGATGTCCTCATTATCATTAGTTATATCATGCAAACCCCACACTGATAGTTAGCCCCACGCAATGGAACAAGCATAATTGACTACCAGTTTACCATCAAAACCAAAATTATTATACAGATCCATCACCAATTCATCTGGGTTTGGTGAGAATGCACTATTGACATACACAAATAACGTATCTCGGTGAAGTTGCCTCCTTAAAAAGTCAGTCACTTTAGCAAACTTGTCCGTTACAAGTATCTTGAATTTGGCTTGCTTTAGTATAGGGGCATCGCCAGTAGCTCTCAGATGAATAACCACTTTCTTAGTAGCAGTCAGAGATTTTGTGGTAGACATTGGTTATTGGAATCCTTGTTTCAGAAATCTCAACTTGATGAATATACAGCAGTTCGACTTGAATTGAATTTTGTCAAAGATTAAAGGTTCGGAATAGAGAGACTGATGGAACTGAATTCGATTTCGTATATCCAAAAGATTGACAAAAAGATTGTATTGTAAAATGAGAAAATTTAGAGAGAATAATGCACACTTCTTCATTGATAATATGACCTTTTATATAGGGACAACAGTACAAAGATTACATAAAATCTAAATCTAATATTATTAGGAATCTTATTCAGAATATATATAGGAAATCTATGATTAAAATCATTAAATATACTTTCCCTATTACATAAAGATTCCCATTCCTACTTGGATTGAATTTTGTCAAAGACTTAGGTCTATTTTTTTTTTTTTCAAGTTAAGATAGTACGTATCTATACTATTTTTTTTTTTTTTTTTCTTAAGGGGTTTGGAACCCAGCCAAGCTGGGAGGCTCATCCCCACGCCTGATTTATTGTATTAAAATTAGAATCATGCATCGAGGGGGACATAGGGTATTGACCTCGATGACAGTTACATGAGTCCTCATAGAGAAAATCCTGAATAATAACAGGAGCCTCCTCTAACCAAACATCATTAAGATAATTTAAATTAGCAAGATGAGCTAACCTGTGAGCTACAGAAGAGGTTTTGTTAGCCAAAATTGAAAATTTTGACAGATTTAACCCTAAAAGATAAAAAAAAATTTGAGAATAAATTAAATTACAAGGATAAATAGGACAATTAGAAAATTGTTCAAGTAAACCCTAATTTGTGTTTGGCCCAAACTTTAGGTTACTTGACCTAGTGGTAATATGGTTAAATTAGAAGGATCTAGATTCCTATTCAATGTACGATTACTTTCCTTGTATGATTAAGATTCTATGCATTGTAATTCTCTATATAAAGAGGCCCCTATTATCAATAAGAATACACAGCGAATTTCTCTCAATTTCAGTTTCTCTACAACACGTTATCAGCACGAAGCCCTAACCCTGAAAACCCTAATTTCGTAACCTTCAAAATCCTGCAACCACCGCCCCACATATCGAAGCCCTATTCCCAAGGAGCCCAGAACCGATGGCGGAACCACCGGAACTGGCCGGAAAACCCTTGAACCGGCCATCGGAAAAATCGGACCGGCCCCTGCCTTGTGCCTGCCCCTGCAAGCCCTGCCGAGATCTGCCGAGCCCTGTGCCTGCATCTGCTGAGATCTGCCGACAGCCCCTGCAAGCCTCCTGCCGAGACCTGCCGAGACACCCCTGTGCCTGCCCCTGTCGACATCTGCCGAAAGCTCCGCATAGCCCCTACCGAGACCTGCCGAGCACCTGCCGAGACCTGCGCACCCCTGTGCCTGCATCTGCCGACAGCTGCCTAGCACCTGTCGAGCAACTGCCTGCCAGCCCTGCACAGCCTCCGCACACCTCCTGCACAGCCCCTGCAGCAACCCTGCCTAGCTCCGGCCACCAATTTCCGGCCATTTTTCCGGCGACCTCCGGCAAACTTTTTCCGGCCACCTCCGTCATCTTTTCCGGTCAAGAATTCCAGCATCTTTTCAAGGTAAACTTTTCTAAAAGTTCCTGTTTTTGAAGTTTTTCAATTTCTTCTTCTTTTTCTCGGGGACTTCCAACATCCCTTCTTCTACCCCCCTTTCTTCTTCATAGGGGAGACCAAAAGCCGAACTGTGGGGGTTCGTGCTCACTCCGAGCTTAGAGCTTGTAGAGTCCTCCAAACTTAGAGTTTGTTGAGAAGAAAACGATCGACCACATACATCGTCGTTTCGATCTAATCCAAAACCCCTCTTGGAATCGGATTTTCTTGGAAGCGACTACGCTCAGAAAATCCCTAATTTCTTGGAAGCGAATACGCTCAGAAATTTTATAGTTTTTCGTGGTAGCCTTCTTCGCTCCGAAACTAACCCTATTTTCTTGTTGTTTTTTCAGGATGAGTAACCTGAACAAGTTGAGCTTCGCTCCACTAGAGACAACAGGCGCTGGATACCACAAGTGGGTCCGTGATGTGCGCCATCATCTTAAGGCTGATGGGATCCTGAGTACGATCCAAGAGCCAAGTCAGGAAGTGCGTACTCCTCAACAAGCTGCTGCTTTTGAAGCAAATAGAGCTACGAGAGAGGCGAATGAAGCTAAAGCCATCATTCTCATGACAAGGCACATGAATGACGCGCTCCAAAATGAGTACCTCAATGAGGAAGACCCAAGAAGACTATGGGTAGAACTCGAGCAGCGTTTTGGCAACGTCCGTGATTCCCTGCTTCCAGACTTAGAAGTGAGATGGCATAGCCTCCGCTTCTGTGATTTCAAGTCTGTACTTGACTACAATTCAGAAGCACTTCGTATCAAGTCTATGATAGAATTCTGTGGACAGAACATCACTGATACGATGTTGATCGAGAAAACTCTCTCCACCTTCCCCGTCTCTGCATTGATGATAGCCAAAAACTATCGGATTGATGTCAATGCTAGACGCATCACAAGATTTCATGAGTTAATTGGTGCCTTGAACGTAGCTGAAAAGCACGACAACATACTTGTGAAGAACTATAACTCCAAACCCGTGGGAACCAAGTCAATTCTGGAGTCTAATTATAGTCGCGCTTCCAAGGGAGGACGCAAGGAGCGAAACCCTAAGAGTAGGGATAATTCTGGACGTTCTGGTCCATATTCTCGCCCTAAAGAGGAAGGAAATCGCCAAGATAGGCGTGCATAGAACCGTGGAGGTAAACGTGTGAAGAGAGAGAGAGGCCAAGCCTCCGGTTATGGTGGTAACGCCACCAAAGGCAATAACAGTCTACAAAACGCTCCCAGAGCGCCTCGATCAAGGGAACCTGACCATAATGATGCTTGTCTCAGATGTGGATCAAGTGGACATTGGGCAAAGAAGTGTATTGCATCCCAGAACGTTGCAAACGCATACAAGATGTTTCGTGAAGCAAGGGAGGCAAATTACATGGAACAAGAAGATCAAGATGGAGATCTCGATCTAAGGGTGGAAGACTACAAGGATCAAGACCCAGAAACTGGCGATTTTGATTAAGTCTTTTTATTTCCAAGAGATGTAGGCAATTGCCATATTATTTTTGTAGTATCACCAATGCTATTAGTCTTTCTTCAAAGTAGGCGTACTCAATGTGAGTGTGATGTCTAGGAAGGTTTTGAGATAAGTGGTACTTAAGTGAGCCTCGCTCCACCGACATCTCTCTACTCACCTGGTCACATTTACATTGGAATTACCGAAAGGAGTTAGACGACTACCATTGTTTGCATTAACTAGTTTATTGGATTAGATTTCTTTTGGTTAAAGAAATGATGATGTAATTCCGTTTGGCTTATTAATAAAAGTTGAGTTCTTTTCTCTATGACTCCTTTTTAATTACGAGCTTTTCTTTAAGGGATGAACTTCAATGTCTTGCGGATAGTGCGACTACGCACACCATTCTACGACATAGGCAATTATTCTTGGAGATGTTGCCTACATATTCATCTGTGACTAAGATGGCTAGGCCATCAGGTTTAGTTCAAGGACATGGAATGACCCAATTCCTTTTGCCTAATGGCACCTTGATTAAAGTCACTGAAGCTCTCTACGCTCCTAAGGCAAATCGAACCTTATTGAGCTTTAAAGATATTAGAGCCAACGGATTCCATGCGGAAACGCATAGTGAGAACGGAATAGATTCCTTTGCATTACCTCTAATGATTGCGGAAGAAAGCGCATCTTAGAGAAGCTTATGTGTCAATCTAGTGGACTTTATGTCACTACAATTCGACCTATTGAATCCAATAATGTCATAAGAGAAGATCTCTTGGATTCAGACACATATTGGCTTTGGCATGACCGACTAGGACATCCTGGTCGTGATATGATGCTCCGTATACTAAAGACTTCACACGGACATCCATTCTTCAGAGTGAGAAGAAGCAAGAATCGAAAATTGATTCCAGGACTTAGCAAGACCGCAACAATTGCAGCATCTGGAGCTGCAGCCGTCTTAGGGCGCCATAGGGCCGCCCAAGTCCCATGTGATGACGCCATTAATGGCGCCAACCATGAGCATGACGCCATGGTTGTTCCTCCTAGTGGCCATGACGCCACACACACCAATTTCCATGGCTCTAACGCCATAATGGGAGATGTAGTCACACACTTTGCTTCTAATAGCGCTACAGACGCTCAGGCCCAACCAAAATCCTCATTGGTTGCTTCTAAGGCCCCTTGCTCTTTCTGCAAAGCCTGTTCCTTTGGGAAATTAGGACCGAGACCGTCCTACGCAAAGGATCCCAAAATACTCATTCCGTTCTTACAGAGAATCCAAGGGGATATCTGTGGACCAATTCAACCATCATGCGGACCTTTTAAATACTTTATGGTATTGGTTGATGCGTCGACATGCTGGTCACATGTCGCGCTGTTGTCCACTCGAAATACTGCTTATGCTAAACTCCTCGCCCAGATTATTCGTCTACTGGCTCACTACCCTGACCATCCTATTAAGTCAATTCGACTTGATAATGCTGGGGAGTTTACATCAAAAACATTCGATGACTATTGCATGTCACTGGGGATTGATGTAGAGCATCCAGTTCCCCATTTTCATACCCAAAATGGTCTCGCAGAAGTCACTATCAAACGACTACAGATGATAGCACGGACATTGTTATGCGCACCAATGTCCCTGTTTCTGCTTGGGGATATGCAATATTGCATGCAGCGACGCTAATTCGTCTACGACCCACTGCAACCCAATCTTACTCTACGTTACAGCTAGTGACTGGGTACGAGCCTGATATCTCGCACTTACGCATTTTTGGGTGTGACATTTATGTGCCTATTACGCCGCCACAGCGTACTAAGATGGGTCCACAACGACGAATGGGCATTTATGTTGGATATGAATCTCCAACGATCGTCCGCTACCTTGAACCCTTGACAGGCGATCTCTTTACCGCTAGATTTTCGGATTGTCACTTTGATGAGACAGTCTTCCCATCGTTAGGGGGAGATAAGAACACAGATGTTCAACAGGAACGACAGGAATTGTCGTGGTTTGTCCCCACTATGTCTCATCTCGATCCCCGTACCGCACAGTCCGAACTTGAAGTGCGAAGAATAATTGAGCTCCAGAACGTAGCAGACACTCTGCTTGATGCGTTTTCTGATGTTGCCAAAGTGACGAGATGACACATACCTGCCGCAAACGTGCCTGCCAGGATCGATGTCCCAAATAATGGACATCACGCCTCTCCTGTGACACCAGGAGATGGCGCCATTGCCCAACATGGCAATGATGTGGCATCTATGGCAGCAAGTCCCGCAAGAAAGCGCGGTAGACCAATTGATTCGAAGGATACTCGCCCTAGAAAGAGAGCGAATGAGGCATAAACAAATCCTTTGATCATCGATACTCAAAATCCGTCCCATGAGAATGTTCCGGATTATGGTTATGTCCAAGAGACATCATTGGGGGACGCCTCAATGTCAGAACCTATCCCTGAGAACGTAGAGATCTCTGTTAATTACACTAGTGTACATGGGACGTGGGAAAGAAACTCCATCATCATTGATGATGTATTCGCGTATTCAGTGGCGCGTGAGATTATTGAGACCGATGACATCGAACCACGCTCCGTTAATGAATGCCAATGTAGAGCTGATTGGCCAAAGTGGAAAGATGCGATCCAGGCAGAACTTGATTCTCTAGCGAAAAGAAAGGTATTCGGACCAGTTGTGCCAATACCGCCCAACACCAAACCAGTTGGTCACAAATGGGTATTCGTTAGAAAGCGTAATGAGAAAAACGAGATTGTAAGGTACAAAGCTCGCCTTGTGGCGCAAGGTTTCTCACAACGCCCTGGAATCGACTACGAGGAGACTTATTCTCCCGTAATGGACGTCATAACGTTCCGCTACCTTGTCAGTTTGGTAGTTTCCGAAAAACTGAACATGCAGCTTATGGATGTGGTTACTGAGTATCTATATGGGGATCTAGATACAGAGATATACATGAAGATTCCAGACGGAATTCAGTTACTCAAATCAAGTGGCTCTAAACCACGGAGCGCGTTTGCGATTAGATTGAAACGCTCACTATATGGATTGAAACAATCCGGACGGATGTGGTATAACCGTCTAAGTGACTACTTGATTGGAAAGGGATATGTCAACAATGAACTATGCCCATGTGTGTTCATAAAAAGGACAAGTTCCGGATTTGCAATAGTAGAGGTTTATGTCGATGACATGAACATAATTGGCACCCTTAAAGAGTTGAGGGAAACCGCTGAACACTTGAAATCCGAGTTTGAGATGAAAGATCTTGGGAAAACACGGTTTTGCCTCGGTTTAGAACTTGAGCACCGTAGAGATGGTATCCTGATTCATCAATCAGCTTATACCCAAAAGATGCTTAGGCGTTTTAACACTGGCAAGGTTAAGCCTTCAAGCACCCCAATGGTCGTCCGTAGTCTTGATCTAAGGAAGGATCAATTTCGTCCAAAAGATGACGATGAAAAATTGCTAGAGGCAGAAGTGCCCTACCTAAGTGCAATAGGCGCATTATTGTACTTAGCACAATGCACAAGACATGATATCTCATTCGCTGTGAACTTGCTAGCTAGATATAGCTCTGCGCCAACACGTCGCCATTGGACTAGTGTTAAAGATATCTTTCGATACCTAAGTGGTACGATCGATATGGGCTTGTTCTATCCCTACAGAGAAAACATGGATTCGGACCCATCAAGTGCCAGGGACGCCACACATGGTGGATTGCGTTCCCTCTCCCCATCCCAAAACGATATAAGTGTTTTGGAAGGTTTTGCTGATGCTGGGTACCTCTCTGACCCACACAAAGGTCGCTCCCAAACTGGTTACACCATGGGAAAGACCGCGATATCTTGGAGGTCTACAAAGCAGACCTTAGTCGCTACCTCTTTGAATCATGCAGAGATTATTGCTCTTCACGAAGCAGTTTGTGAATGCATATGGCTTTGATCCATAGTTACGCATATTGGAAGCAATTGTGGTTTGAAGTCTACCAAAGATGAGCCAACAAGCATTTATGAGGATAATGCTGCTTGCATTGAACAAATGAAGCAAGGCTACATCAAAGACGATAATACCAAGCACATATCGCCTAAATTCTTCTACAATCAGCAACAACAGAAGCTCCACAAGATCAAAGTGAACCAGGTTCGATCTGAGGACAATGCGGCAGACTTGTTTACTAAGTCATTGCCCAAATCCACGTTCGAGAAACATGTGGCAAGAATTGGCTTGCGGAAATTATCTGTACTCCCATGATAGTAGTCATCAGGGGAAGGCGCAGACATCAGGGGGAGATGTCTATATGTTCGTCTCGAAACATGAAGGGTGTGTTGTGCTCTTTTTCCCCTTCGACCGAGGTTATTTTTGTCCCACTGGGTTTTTGTTACTCGGCAAGGTTTTTAACGAAGCAACAAGAGAAGCACCGCATTTGGGCAACACAAGGGGGAGTGTTCAAGTAAACCCTAATTTGTGTTTGGCCCAAACTCTAGGTTACTTGACCTAGTGGTAATAGGGTTAAATTAGAAGGATCTAGATTCCTATTCAATGTACGATTACTTTCCTGGTATGATTAAGATTCTATGCATTGTAATCCTCTATATAAAGAGGCCCTTATTATCAATAAGAATACACAACGAATTTCTCTCAATTTCAGTTTCTCTACAACAAAAATAGATTTTTATTAAGAAAATTAAAAAAAAAAGTAATTCCACAACCCCCACTTTTCTCTCCCACTATTTTCTCCCTGCAATAACTACCACTAAATCTATTTTTTCTGCAATAACTACCCATTTTTCTATTTAAAAAAAAAACAAAAACAAAAATTTTATCGTACACATGCAGAGCTCTGCATGTGTGATTAAAGACTAGTATGTATATATATATATAAGATCCTATCCAGAGCGAGGCCTCGCTCTAAAATTAAAGTGCGCTTTTAGAGTTTATGATAACTTTTCGGTCACATATCCACATCTTGACCGTTCAGTTTTTAGGTACTAATGTATAGATCATCTCTGCAAAATTTCAGCCAAATTGATGGTCGTTAAGGTATTGATAACTGCCTTAAAGCTAGTACGGATCAGGTTGGACATATTCAGTTCGTCCATTTGGTTTTGTTTGGCTCCAATTTTGTTGCAGCTGGTCAACAGTCTCTTTTCTGCACGGGCGTGCTAGCACCGTTCGGGTGCGGTCGTCGGGGGTGTCCTTTGACCTGACTTCTTTCAAGTGATTGTGGACGAGGAGAGCACCAACCTCGTCGTGAGATTCTTTGTGCCTCGTGGCGAGGACTTTTGCTGAGCTTCTTCAAAATCACAATCGATACTCGATGTTGTAGATCGAGCAGAGCGAGAACTACTAGGAAGTGAGGAGAACTTGTTAAAGCGTGACTTTAGCTTGGCTGGAAGGTTTGGTAGCACTAACAGTCGGCTCGTGAGGAGACTAGGACTGGAGTATGACTACCGGTAAGAGAAGGAGAGGGTTGCTCTAGAGAGGCTTGGATAATCTTAGAGATTGTTGTTGTGAATTGTGTATCTAAGTGTTTCATTGTAACCTCTATTTTGATATAGTGGTTGGGCCGGAAACGCTGCTGGACCTCTTACAGGTCCAGTTTTCCAGTTTTGCTTCTATAGAAAATTGGATTGATTGTTTGAAGGCCTTCCACTCAAAACTAGCTCTGGCACTCTTCATAAGAAATAATCCTTGGGCTTTCTAGATCTAATCTGGAAAGTTTTAGCTCATTTCGATTTCGTTTGGTTAGTCTGCCGCCCCTCCTTCCTTGTTTAGCTCGATTTCTCCTAGCCGAAGTAGGAAAATGTGCTAAAGTTGACTTTTCATGCTTTCATGCTTCCATGCTTCCATAGTAGGCTTTATTTAGCCTCTAAATATATATTTCGAACTTGTCGACAATATATAACTTGAGCCACTGACATTAGCTCAATTTCTCCAAAACGTGCCTTGTCAGGCCAACATGCTCATTTTGGGTCCAAACAGGTTTAAGCGATTTTAAGATCATCAATTTGGCTAAAATTTTGCAAAGTAATACCTAAAAACTGAACGGTCGAGATGTGGATATGAGACCGAAAAATGATCCTAAAATCTAACATTGCACTTTAATTTCTGAGCGAGACCTTGCTCTGGATAAATATTATATATATAAAGATGTTTATTTAGTGGATGAGTATGGTGTATTGAATGAGGATAGTTTAGGATGTTCGGGGTTGTGTTTCTAGTAAAATGTTAGATATTCATCTATTAACTTTTCTATTTTAATATTTTACTAGAAACACAATCCTGCTTGTAACATTTTAAAATAATTATGAAGTAGGAGATGTATTGTAATATTTTACAACATGTGAATAAAACTTCCCATACCAGAATCCTAAATATAAAAAATAAAAATAAAAAACTATTATTAAATAAATAAACAATAATGATAATGATAAACCTGAGGAAGCACAGAGGGAGCGGAAGTGGATAAAACCTCGGAGGTTTTAAGCGCCAAATTCCGAGAGAGAGACTTAAAAATGGCAGCTGCTGCTGAGCTCTTCTTGTCTTACAGCGGAGGCGGAGGCGGAGGCGGAGGAACCACCGCTCTGTCCAAAACCCTATCTCTTGTTTCTTCCCCATTTCCCAGATCAATTCTTCATCTTCTCCGCACCACTCCCTCCTCCCCTTCCCTTTCCCTTTCCCTTTCCCTTTCCCACCACCACGCTTCTCGTCTTCCTCTCCGCTTGCTCTCCGCCACTGATCATCTCGACGTTTCCCTAACAGACGACGACGACGAAGAACAAGAACTAGAACCAGAAGCAGAAGCAGAAGCAGAAGAGTCCGACGTCGATTTGGACCTCGACGCCCTCGAACAAGACGCCTTTCTCGCCGTCCGAGACTTCTCTTCATCTCTCTCCAACCAGCTCACAATCGGTGCCTCTCTCTCCCTGCTTATTCATGCTTCGCTACTCCTACTAGTCTTCTTACACATTGAAATCCACTTCCAAAATTTCAAAGGAACAATGATGCTTTTCAATACTTGTTCTTATTCACCTAATTGAATTCTGTGGTGGCCTGAATTTCTCCATTTTGTGACTCAGTTATCAATGTCTCTGCATTTTGTGGTTCTCTCTATCTGATGTCTGTTGCATCTATTTTTATTGGTTTTCAGAAGATGAGAAAACTGATCAAGAGGCACTCGGCCGAAACCGGAGCCGGAGGAGGCAGAAAACTCCAATCAAAAATAAAACTGTAAGTCAGCAAATGATGGTGCTATCCTGCTCAGATTATATTTTACTGCTGTAAATACTGAAATCACAAAGCCTACTGTCCTACAAAATGAATCTTGGGGATCACTAAAATCAGGATAACTTATAAGATTGGCATCATTGTTATTAGTTAATAAGATGTCATGAACAAGTATATACATCAATTCTGTATGCTTGGTTTTACTTTTGGCAAAGGAGTTTCTAAAATGCAATTCGACTGTTATTTTTCAAATTCTGTAAGTTGGGATGAAGGAGAATCTGAGAAGATTCATAGTCTCTAAATCATGTGAATTTCATTTGCAGATCCCTGATCATCTTCTTCCAAGAGTTGCAATTGTTGGAAGACCGAATGTTGGTAAATCAGCATTATTCAATCGACTTGTCTCGGTACTTAATCGGAATCTGGTCTTCTACTTTCTAATTAGCATCATTACATTCTCGGTGCAGTTTGATCTTCTAATGTATTTGTGGCTATGGTTTTAATTCTGTAACTTCACTTGTATTGAGATGTATTGCAGGGGAACAAGGCAATTGTAGTTGATGAACCAGGGGTTACTAGGGATCGTCTGTATGGTAGATCCTTTTGGGGGGACTTTGAATTTATGGTGGTCGATACTGGTGGTGTTCTTACAGTTTCAAAGTCACAGGCCAACGTCATGGAAGAACTGGCCATTTCAACAACCATTGGTATGGATGGAATTCCACTTGCCTCCAGAGAGGCAGCGGTTGCAAGGATGCCCTCAATGATTGAGAAACAAGCTACTGCAGCTGTTGAAGAGTCATCTGTCATTATTTTTCTTGTTGATGGCCAGGTACAGTTTTTGATAAATGCTTGTTGGATCATCTTCAATGTGCTTCTTGTCTCTGCAATATGCTTATGCATTATTGGTTAGATGAAATTTTTCATTAGTAGAATTGGTCTTCACACTGTAGGTGCTTTGTTCTTCTGACATGATAAGACAGATTGAAGTAGAAGTTCTTTGACCCAAAGTGATTATAAGATTCTTGAAGAATTACTAAAATATGATGCAAGCTCCATAGTGATATGTACGGTTCATGGAGAGGTTAGAGTAGGGAGCGTCCTGGATTAGTGAAAAAAGGCCTTCCTGTGGCATTTGAGGATGCACATATGTAGAAACATCAGACAGATGCTGCAAAACTTGGAGCCTGATATTAGATAAATATGAAATGACAAGAACATATGACAAAGACGCATATGTATATACATATTACATTTATCAAACATTAGTAATATTAAACAACATTTTATTGCAGAAACTGTAATATTATCACTACATGTTTTTTTGTTTTTATTTTTTATTTTATGGACAGACCTACTAAGCTCTCCATATGCGTCTTTGTCAAATATGTCCTATAGTGTGATTCATCTCATCTGGTAGACACGTTGAATTGAATGCAATTTGTTTCTGCTTGAGGGTGTACATCTGATTATGATGGAATAATCTGCATGCTACTTGTATTTTTGCATTCCAATTTTTTTGTTTGTAATAACACTGCATATAAGGTGGAAAGATATGATTCTAGAAACTGTTTTGTTTTCAATTCTTTTGATACCCTTAACTCCCTCAAACCCACTTTGCAGACCTGGGCTGGAACCCAGGGCCTCCTGTCAAACCCTACAATATTAAGGAGACAAGGAACTCTAGAAAATAGCTGGATAGGTAGCCTGAGGTGATTCAAATCGAGTCCCAGACTACATGGAAGCAAAAATGGCCCTGAACATTCCACGAAATCCTCTCTGGGTCAAAATTTTGTTTTCAGTTAGTTTAATACTTTTTCTCATCATAATGATAACCATTTCTCAGTAATGAGTTTATTTATATTGTATTTGACTGTGTTTAGTGAAGTTTGTGGCCTCGAAAAGAGTTTGGTTTATAAGTTGAAGATAATACTGAAATAAGGTTTGCAATGGTGAAACAGGCTGGTCTAACTGCGGCTGATGAGGAAATTTCAGATTGGCTACGTAGGAACTTCTCAGATAAGTACATCATTCTTGCAGTCAACAAATGTGAATCTCCACGTAAAGGAGTCATGCAAGCATCAGAGTTTTGGTCCTTGGGGTGAGTTGAACAATCTAGTCAAGGGAGTCTGGTCTTCAATTTGTAGCAATCTGTTAATCTAGAGAGTCCTGCATTCAATATTGAACAAGTCCCTAATTTGTGAAGTGATAGTTCATCAAATCTTATTTCCATTGTTTTTATTTTGTATTTTATTTTCCCCCAAATTGTACTTTCTGAAGAATGCTTAGTACTAATGATTTTCTTTAAAAAGAGAGGGCGGATGTGCCCTTACCTCGTAATTGGTGTATCTTGTGCACATAGAAGTGCGGAAAAGTGGTATTTTTTTTACCAGTCCTTGAGTAAGCTGATATTGTTGAAGGGAGAGAAAGTGGATTGGGTTGATACTGAAGGCCATTTAACTTTGTAAGTGAAAGGGGGGAACAAATAAGATCTTTGTAGATTATAAAGGGTGGGGGTATAGGTGTTTAAACTTTTGTATGGTTCCTTGTTATATAATATTGTAGAGTGCAGGAAGCTGTTATTTAGTTTTGTTATTTCCCCTGTTTTAATCTAATAATAGCTGTTTAATTGTGGTATCTGATGTATTCTTGAGGTTCATTTCTTATCCATTTTCATTTATTTGAGTTGGTGCTGGTAAATGTTCCCGTCTTTCTAAAACAAAATAACAATAAAGATAAAACATTTATAGCTATTTGCCTATTTTTACTCAGATAGATATATAGGGTAGTTTATATAAAAATATTAATGTACAGTACGTATGCTTTTGGTTGGTGGCTAGGTTTTCGCCGCTTCCTATATCTGCTATATCTGGAACTGGAACCGGAGAGCTTCTCGATCTTGTGTGTTCAGGCCTAAAAAAGATTGAGGTATATTAGTCATCTAATTTTTACTGACTTTGTGAATGCTGAACTTTTAATTGGTAGTTGACATAACTTTAGCATCCTGTATTCCATTCTTAAGTGGTATTTTAGCTAGGTATTTGTTTGAGCATAGATGCTAGTTAATTTTTCACTCAATAGCATGATTCCTGCTTTTTACTTGACTTGGTGCTTCTGGTCATTTATCAAAGTCCAAGAAGCTATCTTTTGAATATTTTGATTTCAATATGATAAAATTTATTATGTTTCTATCATATGCAGGATCCTGATGATTTTGCTGAACAAGAAGATTATGTTCCTGCAATTGCAATTGTTGGTCGACCAAATGTTGGTAAAAGTAGCATTTTGAACGCGTTGGTTGGAGAGGACAGGACAATTGTTAGCCCAGTCAGTGGAACTACTCGCGATGCTATTGATATTGAATTCACTGGACCAGATGAACAGGTTTGATTGGTTTTCAATTCTCCATTCTACTGTTTCATAAAGACATGAGAAATTTTTCTAGTAATTTATGTAGAGAGATGTCTAAGAATGTAACTCTTTATAGATAAACCGTAATATGGAAATCCTATTGGCTCCCTATCATTTTTGTTTTCCTTGTCCCATTTCAGTCTCTTCCCCCCTTCTCCCAATTTTTTCCCGCATCATCAAGGTTGGAAGCACGAAAGTATTAGGCTCTAATCAATAGTTATTCCTGTGTTGACTCATTTACAGCCTGAAAATGGACTTAGCCTGTTGTTGGTTTATATTCTTGAAATATAATTGGACAACTGTTGATTAGTTGTCTGTTTATATTCTTCTGTTTTGTTTTCTTAAGAAAATGTTTAATTCCCTTGCATGATGTCAAGATAAAACCTTACAATTGCAACAATTTGTTTTTGTAGAAGTTCCGGCTTATTGACACTGCCGGAATCAGAAGAAAAGCCGTTGTTGCTTCATCAGGTAGTGTGACGGAGGCTTTATCGGTTAATCGAGCATTTCGTGCCATTCGCCGTTCTGATGTTGTGGCTCTTGTCATTGAGGCCATGGCTTGTATCACAGAACAGGTACTTAGGCTATTGTCTTTTCTGGATTTATTGTTTCTGTAGTGCTGTGAAGAACAAGAACTTGCCAACACTTAATGCCTGCACTCGGTGCTGGGGGAAACAAACTAAGTTGTATGGTTCAAAAACATATTTCTAAAATAGGAATTATACATATAAGTTGTATTAATGTGTTTTATATGCCTGACATGTAGACGTGTACATATATGATCAATATTAATCACATGTGTGCTTAACAAAAAAGCTATCAAAAAGATCTATGATCAAATTGAGTTCACCTTCTAGCTTTTATATTAGTTTCAACAAACCACTATGTTGGGATTTGAATTTGGGTATCTAAAATTGCAAGCCCTGCTTGTTTACTGTCAAAGTATGTAATATTTGATAAATTGATCTGCTTTATGTAATGAAAATATAATAATGACATGTGATATACTTTACTGAAAGAAAGCAATTAAGGTTGTCATTTGTTAGAATGCAATCTGCTACCCAGGGGTTATATTTTTTCTTTTCTATTTTATTTTCTGAAGTCCAATTTTCATGAAGGCTCTTGATGGCAAAGAAATGCAAATTCCAACTATATATTTGATCAAATTCAGTTAAAGTATCTCATTTAAGAGTGAGCCATAGTGAATAAAGAATCTTGAAACTTTTTTTCTTTATAAATAATTCTTTATTTAGAAAATTTACCTGTTAACTTCTTTAGAGAATGGCATCTTGGTCGTCACAAGAAGATTTCTTCTAACTATATTTTGTCTGCATGAATCTCCTAGGATTGCAAGATTGCTGAAAGGATAGAAAGAGAAGGGAAAGGTTGCCTGATAGTTGTAAACAAATGGGACACTATACCAAATAAAAACCAGCAGACTGCAACATACTACGAGCAGGATGTTAGGGAAAAGCTTCGTATTCTCGATTGGGCGCCGGTTGTATATTCAACTGCACTAGCTGGTCGTAGTGTTGATAAGTATGTTCTTTACTATCTCTTTTTGGCTTAACTTGCAGCATATTTGGATTGTTTACCTAACTTCATGTATGTGAAGAAACCCATATTCTTGATTGATAATTTGATATCGACATATATACACACTCATCAAAAGTGAAGGGCTAAAGAGTATATTTTGTTTTAGTTACCAATTTGTTGTTTGCTGATATTTGGCATCAAGTTGAAAATTCTGGGTTCCTAGATATTGTTGCTTTATTCTGAAATGTGAATTGAACATCTATATGTTCTCATAGGATACTGATACATGGGCATGTTTTCTACAATAATATGGAGTGGAAATTTAAATTATAGTTCTCTATAGTGTTACTTTTTTAAGAGTGAAAAGTTTCCCTGATTTGAAAAATAAGGATAACAGCAATGAAAAACTACGGAAATTTCATTGCTGTTCTCTTCTAAAAGAAAATTCATTTTCTGGTTAATGCTTTTGTGTAGGCCACATACGGCCCATGCCAATAGCAGACTTGCACAAATGGACATGAATTTGCTTGTGGACTTGTTTACTGATGCTTGTTTGTGCCAATCATTTTTAAGAGCTATACCTGGTTTCAAGCAATGAAAGCTTTCTGATTTTAGCTATTGGATGTTTATGTTGTTATTTATTGTTCTCATCTAGAGTTTCAAGCAACTTCCCGAAATAGCTTATGCGTCATGCTGTGGACTTTTAAACCAAAGAAAAAAAGGTACAGAAGGGCGTTTTGGATACCGAGAAATAAAAATGTTACTTCTGATGTAGTGCAACATTAATGAACATCTGCCAACTACTGTGTTCCATAGGAAGATCCAAGAGTTCTGACCCAAAATTTGTGTCTCATGATAACTTATATGCCTGATCTTTGGGTGACAAATAAATGCTGGGGGTCAGTGAACCACTTGTTAAAAAAAAAATTATAATTTTCTTGATTGATAGATGAATGGTTTGTTTGGATCATTGAATCACTTTGTGGGGGCCTCACATGCTCTCGCTGTAGTTGCTTCAATTTGAGGGGGCGGTTGTGTAATGTGTATGAATACTATATAAGGGCATACCCCTACACACACACACACACATGTATATATAGAACCAGACTCACCGTATTTGAAAAAATGCATTACTGAAATGTACAAGTAATTTATCAATAATTCTCTTTCAAACCCTTGTAAACCCCAAGAAATGCATTTTATAGTTCACATGTGTTGGTCAGAGGCTACTGATTAATGGCAGTACTTTATTCTTCGTTTAGAATTATCATGGCTGCTAGCACTGTTGAGAAAGAACGGTCAAGAAGGCTTACGACTGCTGTGGTAAATCAAGTGGTACAGGAGGCACTAGCTTTTAAATCACCACCTAGGACACGAGGTGGCAAAAGAGGACGTATTTATTACAGCACTCAGGTATGTGCTTTACACTGCAAACAGCAATCATGTTACCAGTTTTCTGTATTTGTATTATCTTGCAGTTCTTGCCCAAAGGCGCTCTTGTCTCTAATTATAAATTCATTTTGTTAGGAATCTTCTAGATATAGATGCCAATATACTTTTGAGATTTGTTCTTTTAATGGATGAAATCATAATCTCTTCAGACTTGAAAAAAAATGAAATTTTGACTATGCTATTAACTTTTGGATGATTCAGTTCTCAGACCAAAGAAAAAGAAGAGGGATTCACTACCTTCGTTTTTGGCATTATAAAAAAATTGCATGTGATCAAATAACAAACGTATTCAACTTTTCATAGGAGATTAGGAACATTGCAATATTGTGTATTTACTCTATCCATTTGCAGGCTGCTATAAGGCCACCAACATTTGTATTCTTTGTTAATGATGCGAAACTTTTCCCTGAAACTTATCGTCGCTATATGGAGAAGCAACTGCGTTCAGATGCTGGGTTTGCGGGTACTCCAATTCGCCTTTTATGGAGCAACAGGAGGAAGACAGAAAGAGATGAAGGTCAGTTCTCATCTTGTCTATTAAACATATACCCTGCAGTCATGAGCGCATTAGCATATAATCAATCAGTATTTCTTTTTGGGAGATGGAAAGATGTTTGCGGCTTCATATGGTCTATCTGTGATCATGTGTGCCATAGTTTTTAACAAAATTGTGCTTCATGCTTGCATCTGTTTGCACAAATAAGCAAATGAGGATAACTTTAGGGTACCTAGTCAACCCGGAGCAGGGGCTGACTACCCCAGGCTTTGAATAGAAGGAGGCCCTATAATATATGTGCAGATAAAGTCATCCTCTGCACATAATAAGTATTTAAACAGCTGCCTATGTTACCAACTTGGTAAATAGTGCTGTCTGTATCAAATATTAAAACAGCCCCTTTCTATTGCACTAAAATTTCTTAGGACGAACTCTCATGCTCATGTTATGTATTGATGCGTATGCAAAACTTGTTTGTACCACTTTCGTGTTTCCCCAATTTTTGGTGATGATTTCTCATGAACCCTGGACTATCTTGCCTTCATGAATTTTCAATATTCTTGATGTTTGGATGCCCAAGATCAATTTAAAGGAGCCCTATGTTTACAGGGAGAGCTACAACAAGGACAAAAGGGAATCTTGTGCCACGTGACAAAAAATTGGAATTAGCTACATGAAGATGGGGAATGTTTAGGTATCTCTGAACCGGTGACTAGTTTTGTTGTGCATGCCGTACGTCCTAGTTATCAGACATTGAAGATAACCATGTAAAAGTGAGTAAGTTTATCAATTCTATCAATTAATCATTAATTTTTTTTTTCCTGTTAATGACCAAAATCTGCATTTGCATTTTGGTTGGCCGGTGGATAATTCCTGATATATATAAATTATGACTTGTCATAGGTTTGACTGATTATACATAATATTTGGCTGAGGTTGGGCGAAAATTTTAAGCTGGATCATGTGCAAGCCATGTTAAAGTCAGGGATTTGCAGTACGAAAAGATCATCTCAAGCTTTTTTATGGAAGATGATCACTTTCTGGAATTTTAAGTGGTTGGCATGAACATGTTATGATAACGTGGACCACAGTTTCAGGTCTCTGCCTTTGTTTTCAAATGTTAATGCTCACTTGAAGTAACAAGAAGTTGTTTCTAGTAGAAATCAGCAGCTGCAGTTTTGGGAAAGGGGATGAACCCATTCCGGTGACTGAGTAGGGTGATGGAAAACCACCATAAGATAATACTTTCCTTTGTGCCATCAGATGAATGGGCAACTGTTTTGAAATGCCTCAAAAGGACTTCAATCTATGCAATTTTTTGCCCCTAATATGAATTTCAAACCGTATACATATATAATATTAGCTCATGTTTTTTAATCTAAAAACAGGACTACGGAAAATTTACACAATAGAATTAAATTAAGAGGAACAAGAAAAAGAAGGTAAAGTATGTTTATTGGCTTTTAAGGAGTGTTGCTAACAACTACAACCGACTTGTGCGAGTTCTCAATTTACAACATACAGCAAAAAGAAGACCATCGATATGGTGAGCTATTTCCTTCCAAGTTAATTCCCTCTCTCTGCTAGCCAAGCTTCCTCTGACAGTTTAGGTTTGGGGTGTTGTCGTGGCTTTGTTTTGTAGTTCTGTTTCTTCCATTGAAAAAGAGTTAATGGAAAATATGAGAAATAAATACCAAAAAAAAAGAAAGAAAGAAGAAATTGCAGGTCACAAGCATGTGGTAACTGGTAAGAACAAATGCCCACATCTTCTCTCCTTATAATCCAGGACATTATAGATGCCAAACCAGAAAGATTTCGAAGAATGGAATTCTCTGAACCTTCAAACAGAAAGGGAGCACAACCAACTATAAATATGCCTGAAGATGATGACGGATAAACGTGAACGTACCTATCATTCTTTCCTCCAAAGCACAACCCACCAACAAATACCTTCTCTCTCAATTAAGTCTCAACTGTATATGCTAAAACCGTATCTACCTAAATCTTTACAAGTTCTTGTCACTTCTCCAGAGGGCGTCAACTTTGACGGAGATTTAAGAAATAAGATAAATTGATACTTTAAATCGTGGTAATTATATATCCTAATGATAGTCCATTCATCATAAACAAGCGCAAGCAAAAAAAAAAAAAAAAACAGAAACTATTAATTTGAAAAGCACACTACAAATGAATGTAAAAGTAAAACAACATATCACAACTCCACAAGTAAGTGCAGATGCATTAGTTTATTACAAGTAGTTGATAGTAGCAGTACGAGTAATGATGAACATTATGATCGAATGGATCATTCTTATTACTTAGTTATATGTAGTTATAACTATTATGATAATAAAGCCCTTAACAGCGAGGGTACTGAACACCACAGTTGGCAGAGAGTTTTTCGGCGTTGGGACCGGTGACATATTGCTTGAAGGCTGGGTTCTTGATGTATCCACAAAGGCATGGAATCTGCTCCTTGAGCTTCTGGCAGCAGGTGCTCGACGGCTTCGAACCATGCTGGATTGGATCTAAACATGGACTCAACTGCACCGGATCGCATGTCGTATCTGCCTCAGCTGCCTGGTGTGCAAGCTCCGGTACTCGGCCTCCTGCGACCATCACCAAGTCTGTAGTGGCACTACTCATGAAGATGATGAATACAAGTACCAAAACCGACACGCCGCTGCTAGTTGACAACTTCATCTTCTTCTTCTGTCGATCTATATTACAATCAGAGAAATGGAAGCTAGCTGTAATGCAAAACAGAGAAGGATTAACTGAGATATGTATACTAGGGGAGCCACCCCACAGTTTATATAGACTTAAGATTGCCTTGCGTGAGTAAAATGACTAGGTAAACCAAACCATAATAGAGAGAAGGTAAAACGTCTTACTGTCTTGCAGTTTTCATGCATTGAAATCTTTGCGCAATTAAAGAAGTTAGTGATGCATGCATGGAAGAACTTCTACATTGCTAAATGGAGGAGGATGGTAGCGTCTACTCTACTGTCATGCCATATTCTCAGACTTAAAGACAGAATGCGATGGCGGATTTTGTGATCCCCCCGAAGAAAAGAGTCCTCCATGTCACGTGACTCCAAAACCATAACAGCTTGGAAACTATCAGAATTGAGTAATGCCAAACCATCTTTATTAAGTTTCGACGACGCGATTGTGAGATTTGTTTACTTGCTTTTTTCTGGTTGGTGGTGACTTGTAATACATTGTGATCTACGCAGTGCGTAGGACCTTGGAAACTATCAGAATTGAGTAATAATGCCAAACCCATCTTTATTAAGTTTCGACGAACCTGTTGTGAGATTTAAAGCTTTTTCTCGTTGGTGGTGACTTACAATACATTATGATATATGACCTACAAACAATTAATCGCCTTACTGATGAAAAAAAAAACATAAAATAAAATTGTGATTTTTCATGTGTTATCTAAGAATTAGGTCAAGTGATGACGGATGGAAATTTTTATCTTAAAAATCGACCCAGACTCGCTGGTTCTTTCTAGGATTTTTATCCAAAATTTCAATTCGGTCTAACTAGGACCAAAATTAAGAAAAGTAGGTCTTTCACCACCTACGAGAAAATGTTCTAACGGATCAAACATGACAGAAAGGTACTGTTGCTGTGTTGCACATTTATTTTCTCTCTATGAATGTCTACATATATTATTATAGACTTGACCACGGAGAATCCTAAAATTCGGCTAACTCCAAATTTCCCAATTCTCTCTTCGGAGAACCCGAACTCTAAAAGCCCAATTCTCTCATTTCTTTTTTCAGCAACTTTGTTTTTTAGTCGATTGTTTACAATGACAACTCTCCCGCACTTGCTTGAAAAACTAATTTGCATTGATGCGAGTCTCTTTAGTAAGTTTGCCCCACTACTTTAGAATAGGGTAGGATAAATCTATACTAGGATAGGATAGGGCTTTTGTGGTATAATGAAAAAAAAAAAAAATCCACAAATAAGGCTCAAACGAGTAAAACTAGGGAGTAATAATAAGGGACACAAGCTTTTTTATGATGGAACTCCTATGTGCATTTATCATCTCCTAGGTGCCACACTTAATCAACAAAAACGCTTTAAGAGGTCTAAAAGTGAGGTCTAGTATCAGGGTTTATATAATGCACGTTGAATCAAAGTAGTAACGAAGGTGAAATTATAATGAGATCAACAATATATTCATCGTCAAAAAGTATTGAGTTAAAATATTAATTAGACGGGAAGAAATATTTCGTTTCAAAAGTTCACAAGGATAAATATATATGAATCTCTATTCATTCTAGCATGCTTTTCTGTATGGTATCGAAGTTATAATGCATATGAATCAATCACGATATAGAAGGTCATTAATCAAAGAATTAAATTTAGATCTAAAAGATGTTTAATTTCCTCTTAACGCCAAAGTTAAAGCTTAGTTCTCATCATTGCATTAGAAGGTATTACTAAGATTCAAAATAAACAAACAAAAACAAACAAGACTCTTCTTTTTTATTCTTATCTTTTTCATCTTCTTCTTTTTTTCAATGTACTATTTCGCTATGAAAGTTTAGTCTGTGAATTTTGTGTCACCGACTTGTCAAAAACTTGTTGGTTTTTATTGTATTTTCTATTTATATTTAAAGAGTTAAAACTATCATAGCTGACATTATTTTAAATAGTACAAAATACTGTTTACTCCCTATACTTATAGAGAGAGAAAAAAATAAATAATAAAAAAAAGTAAGTGAGGGTATAATAGTCAATTTAGCATGAAAAGAATGCCACATCAGCAAGATAACAGAGTTTTTGACGGAGAATTGATGGCAATGACCAATTGAGTGAAATTAGAGAGTTTAGGGAGTTTTTAGATGAAATTGAAATGTCAATGATTGAAACGTCGACTCCCTATAAGTATAGGGAGTAAACAGTATTTTGTCCTTTTAAATAATATCAAAAGTTATCTGTTTTGGTTTTTCAAGAGTCATGTTATTTTGAACAGGTATGAAGGGTCTTTTAAAGCTTGAACTCTTTAGACAAGGTTCATTACTCTCTTCTTTCCCTTGTTCTTCACCTTCTTTTATTGACATCTACATAGTAGAAAATAATATTTCAATTCAGGGTTAATTCAATGATTCTATTCATCCCACAATGGGGGTATATATATATACAAGTACAAAGGAGACAATCTAATAGGAAACAATATTTCCATAATTACAGGATATCCTAATTACATACAGATTTACAGCAATTCTACACTCCCCCTCATTGGTGCATAGATGTCTATCATGCCCAACTTGCCAACCGAGCTGTCAAATATCTTCCTGGACACTCCTTTAGTAAGAACATCAGCTAATTGCTCCTCTGAGTTTACAAATGGAAAGCGCATAACCTTTCTGTCAAGATTTTCTTTGATAAAATGACGGTCAACCTCCACATGCTTTGTTCTATCACATGCTGAACTGGATTATGTGCAATCTCAATGACAGCTGTATTATCACAATGCAAATCCATAGGCTTTTTAAGCTTGTAACCCAGGTCTTTCAAGACATTGCGAATCCACAACATTTCACAGACTCCATGTGCCATACCTCGGAATTCAGCTTATGCAATTGATCTGGCAACGACTTTTTGCTTTTTACTGCGCCAAGTGACAAGGTTCCCTCCAACAAAAGTGAAGTACCCAGATGTAGAATGTATGTCAGTTTTATCACCAGCCCAATCTGCATATGTGTACCCAACAACTTCCAATTCATCTTTTTTTCTGAAACAGTAACCCTTTACCTGGCGCCATCTTCAAGTACCTCAAAATACGAAAGACTGCATCCATATGCTCTTCACTAGGACAATGCATAAATTGACTAACAACACTCACAACATAAGCAATATCAGGTCTTGTATGTGAAAGATAAATCAACCTTCCTACAAGACGTTGATACCTCACTTTATCAGTTGGAACTTGATCAGGATAGATAGCAAGTCCGTGATTCATCTTAATGGGTGTCTCGATGGGTTTGCAGTCCAGCATCCCCGTTTCAGCAAGTAAATCAAGAACATATTTCCTCTGTGAAAGTGAAATCCCCTTCTTAGACCTTGCAACTTCAATACCCAAAAAATACTTCAGTTGTCCCACATCCTTCATTTCAAACTCCTTTGACAGATACTTTTGCAATTCATTTATCTCTTTCGGATCATCCCCCGTAACAATCATGTCATCAACATACACAATAAGAGCTATAATCTTACAATTCTTGTGCTTGAAGAACAAGGTATGGTCATAATTGCTCTGTTTGTATCCAAAGGCTCTTATGGACTTTGAAAATCTTCCAAACCAAGCTCTTGGAGACTGCTTCAGGCCATACAAAGACTTCTTCAATTTACACACCTTGCCAACGTCACTTGGGTAATTCTTAACACCTGGGGGCACATCCATGTACACTTCTTCCTCCAAATTCCCATTAAGAAACCCATTCTTCACATCAAACTGGTGCAAGGACCAATCTTTGTTTGCTGCAAGTGAGATTAGAATCCGGACAGTATTAATCTTTGCCACAGGTGCAAAAGTCTCCACATAATCAATCCCATAGCGTTGTGTATATCCCTTGGCAACCAACCTCGCTTTGTATCTATTAAAAGTTCCATCTGCATTAAGCTTCACAGTAAATACCCAACGACATCCTACAGTCTTCTTTCCAACTGGCATAGGTACTAGCTCCCATGTTGCATTCTTTTGAAGAGCTTCCAATTCTTCATTCACGCCTTTGTCCATTTTGGATCCATCAATGCATCCTGCACGTTACTAGGAATAGATACAGTAGATAATTGATCAACAACAAGTGCATGTGATCCAGAAATCCTATGGTTAGACATAAAATTAGCTATAGGGTATTTAGCTTTGGCTTTGATATCTGGTTCATATTGTTTCTTAGGAATTCCCGTGGCAACCCTTTGTGATTTCCTAGGTTAAGCTAAGTTAAGGACCTCCTTAGCATAGAAGGCCTGTATATAGATATATCTATGGCAAGGTGAGCCTACGACTTTGGTTTATTAGGTCAAGTAATTGTACAAATTTTCAGGGGGTCTAATAGTACCTGAACTATCCCTCTGTTAGCCCTTATAGTACTTCCGTCCATTATTCCGTTAAAAAACCTATGTGGCAGTCATGTAACACTCATGTGAGTAAAATAGTAAGGGTAAAATAATCTTTTCATTCATATTTAGAATTACAGAATTTACTATATTGAATATTTATAATTAAAAATATTTTGACACATAAAAAAATAAAAACAATACTCAATTTATTCTTCACTGTTCTCAAGATACTTGGGGTAATTAAGTAATTTTGTTTGTGTTTATTTTTTTTAATGAAAATTTAATATATATCAATTTCAGTCAACTAATGAGATAATTTTTTCTCGAACAATTAATAGGATTAATCAATGGAGATGGGGTAAACTGAAATTAATCCTGCTTTAATTTATCATTGTAATATTTTACTAAATGCACAACCTAAAGTATCTAAAATATCCTTAATCTCAAAGACCATTAAAATATCTCATTATTTGACTATATTAAGGCTATATTTAATATGATTAGTTTACATTAGTATATTGACGTTTTGTAAATGACCATATTGATTACTTGTGTTGGTTATTAAAAAATTCATAAAAATTTATTGTTTCCTTCAAATATATGTGAAAATTAGTTATATCAGTAGTTTCTCCACAGTAGCAGAACTATGAAGTTGTCATTGGAGGGGCCAAAAAAATTAACAATTACAAAGTTTTCTTACGATGTTTTGTATTAGACAACAAAATTAACAACAAAAAGCGAATTAACTAAAAAATGGGAGTAAATTAAGCCATATGTTTTAAAAATATTTAATGCTATTGATTCTAAAATTCTAAATTATATGGTTTCTCACCCCATTAATTACAATTTATTTAAGAAAAAATAAATTAGATGGTTTGTAATTTTATTTTTGTATTAAATGGGAAGGCCACGTATAGAAAATTTGTTGTGTTTTTTTTTTTTGAGGGAAAGGAGGTCATACTTTTATTGATAATAACGAAAGCTTACATGATACAAGCATCAGCTGCAAGTGCAGCTTGTAGGAAAGAAGGAGATGAAAAATAAAAAGTTTCTACAGAGAGAGAGAGCTGGAATAAGCTGCCATAAGATGAGCCACCTTGTTGGCACTCCTTTTGGTATGAACCACCTGCAAATTGGCATGATGCTCCAAGATGACTTCTATGTCATCGTAAATTCGTCCCAGGATTGAAGTATTATAGCCATCCCTGACAGCCAATTGCCTTTCAACTACCTAAGAATCAGTCTCCAAAAGGACTGGAAAGAAATCATTCTCCACAATAAAATGAACCGCAGTTTTGCAAGCCACAACCTCCGCATGCTCCGGAGATAGCAAACCCGATAATGACTTACCCCCTCCAGCAAGCATAGAGCCTTGAAAGTCTCTAACAACAAATCCACAACTACCCCTCCTTGTTGTATGATTATATGAGCCATCCACATTAACCTTAAACCACCCCACAGGAGGAGCCTTCCACCTAACCAATCTCCCAGTCCTCACTCCGTGAGCTTTAGATTGGACATTGTGAAAGCGAAAAGCTTGCAGCCTGGATAATGCCATAATCATAACATCATTAACTAGCTTACTTTTGTGTTCCCAGACTCTACAATTACATTCCTTCCACACTTTCCACAATAAAAACATCAACTCACCAAAATTTTTCAATGACAGTTCGCTAGCACAAAAGCTAAGCCACTCCAAGGCATTATAGAGCACAACATAAGGATTATAACATACCTGGAACGCAACACCATTTGTCTACAGCAATTGTTTAGTGAAGGGACAATCACAGCATAAATGAATGGTAGATTCAACAGCATTAGAACAAAGTGGACAAACCAAAGTCTCCAAGACAACCCTCTTGGACACCAATCTCTCCATTGATGGAAGTATGTCATGACGTATTTTCCAAATGTGAACTTTAGCTGAATTAGGAATTAACACACTCCACAACTTCTTCCAAAAACTCACACCAACCGGCAGCTCAAAAGGGTTTCTAGCAGAAGAAGTAGAGAAAAGAGAACTGATAAGCGGTTTTGACAGTGAATTTTCCATTTTTTTCAAGGCTCCATACGGCTCTGTCATTGACCCCTCTTGAAGATAATGGAATAGATAGTATCGCCTCTGCTTCCTCTACAGGAAAGCTGTCACGAATCAAAGCAGAATTCCAAACACCTGTTTGACTTATCAAGTCACTCACCAAGCTAATAGTAGAAAACGCTGCATTATCCTTATTAGGTCTATAGTTTGGTACGCCAGGCAACCAAGAATCAGTCCACACATTAACAGCTGTGCCATTACCAATCTGCCAAAAAGTACCCTTCCGTAGTAAATCCCTTGTAGAGAAGATGCTTCTCCAAGAGAAAGAGGGAGAAGGATGAGGCTCCACATTCCAAAAAGAATCGTCTGGAAAATATTTTGCCTTGTAAATCCAGGCAATCAAAGAATGAGGGTTATTAATCACACGCCATGCTTGCTTTGCAGGCATAGCCGAATTGAAATCAGATAAACTTTGAAAGCCTAGCCCCCCTCCTCCTTAGGGTTGCACAAAGCTTTCCAGGTTTTCCAATGAATTTTTCTTTTATCTTCCATACTACCCCACCAAAAGCGTGCACACATCTGCTCCAAATCTTCACAAAAATTCTTTGTCAATCGGAAAACACTCATTGCATAAGTAGGTAAGGCTTGAGCCACCACTCTTATTAAGATATCCTTACCTGCTCCACTTAACAATTTCCCTTGCCAGTTAGCAACCTTCTTAGCCAAATTCTCCTTAATGTATTGGAAAGTAGCCGTTTTCTTCCTCCCAACATAAGTAGGCAGTCCTAGATATTTCTCATGTGAATCCACAACTTCCACCCCCAGTAACCTAGAAACTTCCTCCTGCAATGAGCAAGGGCGTAGCTAGCCTAGGGCGAGAAGGGTCAATTGACCCTTCTTAATTTTTAGAAAATCCTTAATTAGTGTTAATGATCTATGAATCTTAATGGAATGAAATAAAATTGACCCTTCTCAATTTTTGAAAAATCCTTAATTAGTCTCAATTTTTAAAATTCAATACAAATTTATCTTAATTAGTTTTAATTATCCTTGAACTTTAATGGAATGAAATAATATTTTACACTATTAATACACTGCATATATCTAATTAATACGAATCTTTTCAAGGTTTTCTTACCCTATTGATCGATATATGCTCATATGCGCATATTTACGATTCTTTATTAATATGCTAAATTGAAGTAACACATAAGTTTTTCTATATTTATCATTCATCTTAAATCCCAAAATTTATTCAACATGATTTAAGGATCTTTCAATTTCAGCATTAGTACAAGAAATATTACACCTAAATTTTCTTCATTATACTAATATATATATTTTTTTAGGGGTGGGCGCGGTGCGGTTCGGTTCGGTTTAAGGCTCAAACCGCTTTTTTCGGTTGGCCTATATATCAAACCGCAACCGCATTACAAAAGGGATGAACCGATTATTTCGGTTACACCATTTTTCAGTGCGGTGCGGATCGGTTTCGGTTTGGACCAATTTATTAATTTCAACTAGAAAGAGAGGGCCAAAATCATGCTTATTTTTACCTAACAGTTTCAATAAGACATAAATAAATTTTGAATGCATTTAGAGTTCACACAAATTGGCAAATGTCACCCAAATATCAAGCAACTTGTAGAAATACCATATTTGAACACTTAACAAACCCATATATATATATATATATATATCAATGATCAAGCAAACATAGCAACTTATTACAAACTAAAAACCTAAACAAAAATTGATTTCTTATATATTAAAAACCAACATTTCCATCAATAGAGAAATAATAAATAAATAAAATGTAATTAAAACAAATTCGGTGTGGGTCGGTTTAAACCGGACGATTTATGACCCGAAACCGCAACCGAACCGCTTTTATGCGGTTCGGTGCGGTGTGACCATGAAACGACACCGTTTTAATTCGGTACGGTTACCGAACCGCTTTTTCGGTGCAGTTCGGGTCGGTAACCGCATTTTCGGTACAAAGTGTCCACCCCTATATTTTTTTGGGCAAAAGATTGTGTTATTTTTAGAGGACGACTATAAATGAATATAATTTGTTAGTTAATAAAGTTCAACCCTCCTAAGAGAAATTTTTAGCTACGCCACTGGCAATGAGACAGGTACATTCTTGCTAAACACAACAGAACTTTTATCAAAGTTGACCAACTGACCCGAAGCTCTCCCATATGTCTCAATAACATCTTGTATCTCATAGCAATCTTCCAAAGAAGCGTGAGCATAAAGCATACTATCATCCGCAAACAGTAAGTGATTAACTGAAGGAGCCTCATTGCAAACTTCAATACCAGGAAGGAGACCAGAAGCTTGCTTCTATCAAAGTAAAGCCGAAAAACCTTCAGCCCCGATGAGAAATAAATATGGAGATAATGGATCCCCATGTCTCAAACCTCTACTCGGAATCACAAGACCGCGAGGCTTGCCACGCACCAAAAAGGAAAATCTCACAGAGCAAACACACTGCATCACCATCTCAATCCAAGAATGAGTAAACCCGAACCTCTCCATTACTCTCCTAAGGAATAACCACTCCATTATGTCATAAGCCTTGCTAAGATCCAGCTTCAACGCCATATAGCCATCACTGCCCTCTCGCTTGTTGTGTACAAAATGAGCTAACTCATTTGCCACAAGGATGCTATCTGTGATCAACCTACCAGGGACGAATGAACTCTGGAAAGGCGATATCAAATCCGGTAAAATCATCTTCAAACGATTAGCAATGACTTTGGAACATATTTTGTAAATAACATTGCACAAAGCTATAGGTCTCAAATCGGACATGTGCTCCGGATTACTAACTTTTGGAAAAAGACATATATGAGTGAAATTGATCTGCCGGAGAAGCTGACCTGATTGCAAAAAGCTTTGAACAGCCTCAACGACATCAGTTCCAATAGTATCCCAATAATGTTGAAAAAATAAGGGAGGCATCTCATCCAGTCCCGGTGATTTAGTAGGGTACATTTGAAAAAGTGCACACTTTACCTCATCCGGCGAATATGGAGCACAAAGCTGCACATTCATTGCTTGAGAAACACAGGGCTGAATGGCACCCAACGTAGTTTCCATAGCCTCATAATCGATCTCTGAAGCAGTAAACATCTTGGTAAAGTAGGAAGACACCACCTGTTACAAGCCTTCATCATCTTCACACAAGTTCCCTGCTTCATCATACAACCCCTTTAACATATTCTTTCTCTTCCTGTTTGCAGCCTTGCGGTGAAAATAACCAGTATTCCTGTCACCCTCTTTCAACCACGTTACCTTAGAACGCTGTTGCCAGAAGGATTCCTCCTGTGATAGCAACATCTGCAGCCGCTCCATCAACTGTTTCTTTTCAACTTGAACTACCTCAGACTGCGTGACATCCAAGAGCTCCTCTAGTCTTACTCTAACCCTCAACAATTGTTGTTGCCTTTCCTTGAAAGTCGTTTCTGCCACTTATCAAGCGCTATTATGGTATATGCTATTTTCTTTGTTGCTTGGAATAGAGGTGATCCGACCACATCAGTCTGCCAGGCAGTTTCGACAACCCCGTCACACTCCTCATGCAATAGCCAATACGCCTCAAACTTGAACCGGTGATGGCGTGGTCTGTTGACTAAAGGCACAGTGCTTGCATGAAGTAAGATTGGTACGTGGTCTGAGTCGCTTGGAGTAAGATGCTGCAAACGAGCAAAACCATACAGATCATACCATGACGTCATGCAGACGGCTCGGTCCAACCTCAGTTGCGTTTCAGAACTCCACCATGTTGTTTGTGGTCCATGAAACCCTAAGTCCAACAACTCACAGTAACCTAGGGCTTCCCTGAAGCCTCTCATTTGGCTTTCTGCCCTAATAGGACCATCAATTTTTTTAGAGCTGTTAAGGATTTCATTGAAATCCCCAATCACAATCCAGGGCAACGCATCCAGATCCCTCAACTCACGAAGTAGCTGCCATGATCTATGACGCTCCGACGTTCTGGCATAACCATAGAACCCCGTAAGACGCCATCTGGGGTTACCAACCCCGCCATCAATTTCAATGTCGATATGGTGCTGAGAGGAAGTACCAACCTGCACCTTCACCTCCTCACTCCAAAACATCCCCAAACCACCGGATTGCCCGTCGCTCAAAACCTCTTGGCAATGAGCGAAGCCTAGCACACGATGGAGAGCAGAGAAATCAGCCATCTGACTGATTTTTGTTTCACATAGGAAGACGATTTGAGGCCTGTTTTGAGCAATCAGATCCTTCAAAGCCCTAGCAGTATTGTCGTTGCAAATTCCTCTGCAATTCCAACTGAGAATTTCCATATCCATGGTGGATTGGTACTTGCTTCCTAGAAATCTAGAAAGAAACCCTAGCAGAGCACGCTAGGTCAATTAGGTTTTTTTAAATTTTTTTTGGATGTGTTTCTCTAACTGTAAAGAATAGTATAAGGAAATATGACTTTTTTTTTTAACATTCTAATACATAAATGTCTGTTTTGGTCACTCAACCTACCAATAAAATCTGATTTAAAATATAAATTATCCATATTATGGATGTGTATGAAGTAGTTAGAGGTGTATATTTAAAATTTAGGGGCTGTGACCACTTACCCAATTTCAGTTTAAAAATTGCCCACTTACTCCACTAAGAGTTATTTAACCCCATTTACCCAATCTAACATCTATTGACATTTTAGCCCCTATTAATTAAATTAAAACTCATCCCTCTCCTATCAGTCTCTCTCTCTCTCTCCCCTCGATCTCCACCTCCAGTCTCTCTCTCTCTCTCTCTCTTCCTTCCCGGCTGAGACGACTCAGCGACCACCGTCAGCCTCGAAAATCGGCGTCCTCGAGTCCGGTTTGATTGAAGAATAGAACCAAGCGGCTATGGAGATCAAGCTCCTACGACGGTGGGGGGCCGGGGGCTGGGCAGCGAGGTGGGGGGTGGGCTGCTACGTCGTCGCCGATCTGGGTGCTGCGACGGTGGGGGGCTGACGAATCCGATCTGGGTGCGGCAACGGTGCAGAGGAGTCGTGGTTGCTCTGGCCCTGCTGTTGGGTGTGGAGACCAATTTCTCTTGGCTGGGTGCGGTGAGGCCGGCGGCCAAAACAATTTTTTTTTTTTGGATGGCGGTAGAAAAGAAGAAATTTTTTCCTTCTTACGGTTTTTTTTTTTTTTTTTTGACGGAAACTAGTAAACTAGAGTTTTTTTTCTTGGCTATTGGCTGATAACGTATAAAAGTAAGAGTATTGGAAGGCAATAATATGAGTATTGGGGGGCAATAATATGATTACTGGGGGGCAATAATATGATCAATTGTGTCTGTAGTGTATTCATTTTGGTTTTGGGAGTTTATACAATTCGTTGGATGGAAATAATATGATTATTGAGAGGCAATTATATGAGTATTGGGGGGGGGGGGGTAATAATATGATTACTGGGGGGCAATAATATGATCAATTGTGCCTGTAGTGTATTCATTTTGGTTTTGGGAGTTTATACAATTCACTGGACGGAAATAATATGATTATTGGAGGCAACAATATTATTTTGGGAGACAATAATATGAGTATTGGGGGGCAATAATAACATTACTGGGGGGCAATAATATGGTTACTAGGTATTATTAGGAGCCAATAAATTCAGACACCGGAATCCCGACACCAGTCCGGTAGCCGGATTCCAGATTCCGGTCACCGGCCGCCGGATTCCGGTCACCGGAGTCGGCGGCCGGCCACTGGTCACCGAAGTCCGGCAAGGTGGAGGATGATTTCTCCCTCTAAGTGAGAAAGAAGGAGAGGGCAAAAAAGTCCCAAAAATAAATAAAAAGAATAAAAAAAGAATTAATTGGGTAAAGGGGAAATAATCCCTTAGAGTGTTTTGGGTAAATGGGGTTAAAAAACTGTTAGTGGAGCAAGTGGGCAAATTTTAAGCTAAAATTGGGTAAATGAGCATTTCCCCTAAAATTTATGGGGTGAAAAAGTTCCAACCTCACAAACAAAAATGCCCTTATGAATAGTGTAGTGACGACTTTACCGCTGCATGTGCAGAGTTTTACTCGATTGCCCTGATTGTTGTGTTGTCTCCGTCGCGCCATCTGCTCAGTTCTTTGGTTGCCACCGCATCCATTTTGGTAGTTGAGAGAGAGAGAGAGAGCGTACAGTTCCGTTCTGATGATCAAAAGTAACTGTTTAAAAATCGATCGTCAGAGATAAAAGCAGCCAAGAGACTTGATTTGCGTGGTTTATCCATCCTCTTCAGCTCTAAAGGATTTTGGTCAAGTAGCGAGGAGACTTGATTTTGGAGTTAACATTCAGGTCTTGCTCTCTCCGACCTCATTGTTTTGAAACTTGTGTGTGTTTGTTTTATTTTGCTCAGGTCAACTATATATAGTGTAGTCATGGAAATTTAACAATTGAAACATAAACAAACAATTTCATTTCTGTACTACTGTAGTTGCTTCATTAGAGAGCATTGGATTCTCTAATCAGGAAAGATATGTAGAACAGGTAAAGCAAATGTACATCTGTATGAACAATAACAAAGATATTGTTCAAAATCTATATGCATTTATTTCCTCACACAGCAATAGTAATCTACACTTTGGTGAAGTGCTTAGACTTAAATTGTAGGGACAATTTTCTATGTGAGGAAATAAATTTTGATCAGCTACCATCTCTAGCTGGCAGAGAAATTTAAATGTATAGACCTATCATGCTAAAGTCCTGTTGTTTTGAAAAATACCATCGCAAATCCTGACCCTTTGTCATTCTGGATTCCATGCATTTGTCAGCCTTTCTTTACTTTACTTATTCCATGCAGGTCAAGCTTTCAAGGAAGTTGCCTCCAGAAACAAGATCTGAAACAGTGTCCTGCATATATGTGTGGTATGTATGTCATGATCATATGATGTTTACTTGCATTATATTACTGATTTATTTGGACAAAACCAGAAGTGAACACAAAATTCTTAACAAATTTAAAAGTGTGAACAAGGGTTGTTTGCTCTTTTCTGAATGAGCCTGAGCATCCTAATATTTAATCATTGTAATCTTGTGATTCTGAAGTAGCTTATTTAAAAATGTAGTCTTATTCTTTTTTTTTGAATTATGGCTTCTGTGCATAAGGTGTTCTTTTAACAAGTTTTCAGCTTTTGCATATTTCAAATTTGACATCCTAAATCTGTGTGTAGAGTTTTTTTTTTTTTTTTTAGTTTTGATTAGTCGATTCCTAGGTTACAAGTTTTGTGTGGTTCTGGATATAAGAGGTTTAAAGTATAAGTAGAAAAGATCAGCAGCTAAATGTGATTTGATGTCACAATGGTTTACGCTTTATTATGGTTGAATCGATGCCCCAAAAAAAAAAAAGGAGAATGCCTGCTGATTAGTTCTTTCTCTTCATGTGGCTTTGTATTTGAATCTGTCGACTTTTCTTTCTTTCTTTGTATTTCTGTGAATGTGAATAAGCTTACAAATGAAGAAAAAGTGAACAGCACTTGATGTGAATTTGGAAGAAATAAACATGAGAATTTGCTAGAGGTGGTGCATGTTCTAAATTATATGATTGTCATTGTAACAATGCCTTAGTTTAATTGCAGCTGGACTACATGGTATTCTGGTGATTTCACTTTTAGCTTAAAATATATTTGTTCAGTGAATAAAACAGTGAACTTCAAACTCTGAAATATCTGCTCTTTTATAATTGGTTTATGATGCAGCTTCGGGTGAGTTTTTTGTGGTACACCAGCTGACAGCATTGTAACTACTGGGTTTTCAAAAGCACTAGAGTGAATGAGATTTTGCATTGGGTTGGGGTAATCACTCAGAGGATCATATTATTGCTAACTAGACTGAGTTGAGAGCAGGTATAGTTCTGGGACCGCAACTTCTATATGCTTTGACTTCATTTAACTTAGCTTCTATGAATATTAAGTAGTCTATTGAATGTGAGCACTAGTTGAATATGTGGTTGAGCACAGCTTTACCCTAAACTCGGCCAAAGGTGTTCATGTTAACAACTGCAGCTTCTAGCATTTCAGCCCTCACATTGTCAAATTAGATGTTAATCCCATCAGGAAAGTACCCTTGATGAGTATTAAAGTTGGGATTTACCTTCGGAGAGCTGACTTTAAATCAAGCTCTTCTTTGTCCTTGAATGCATTGCTACCTGTAACGGGTTTAAATTCAGTTGAGGTAGTCCACTTCTTACTGCACATCTACCAACGTAGGAACCGGAAACCTTAGCATATTATCCGACCAAATTCCCAACTGATCAGAAGTTGCAGGGATAAATACTTCCCCCCCCCCCCCCCCCCCCTAGTCTGCATACTTTGAAAAAAATTACTATATGCTGTAAGTCCAGTGAAACCTGCAAAAGCAAATAAGCACAATAATGCATTGTTGAGAAAACAAGTATTCCTTCTAAATTGCCATGGTTAAAATTGGCACTTACGTGGATGTTGTTTTGGCTCTTTATGCTGTTTGATTTTTTGTTCTTCTCTAACCTCGCCTGTCTATACTACAAAGTTCAGAGAGATTTTCTTCTCTTTTTTTTTTAATTTTTTTAATGCAGGTTAAAATCTTCTTATGCTCAATTGAAAATATTAAAATTAATGGTATCCAAAACACTAATTTCCACTCTGTTATACCAATAGAAGAATAGAAACATGGTACATATACGAATTATTCTTCTTCTTTTTTTTCCCTTCTTCTGTATGATCTTGCTGTCCATCTTTTATAATTGAGAAGGGAGGATTCAACACCACAGATCTTAAGGGTTACTGCTTATCTCTAACAACAGTTCAGTCATTTGTAAATATTATGAAATATCGAGAGAATCAAAGTTCAAAATATGAATTCAACTAACATTAAACGGCAAAAGAACGCAGGCAATTCCATAGTATGTATAGATACCTAGGTAATTGATAGGCTGCTTTTTAGGCAGTTACCTGACCATCTCATTTTTAAGAACTTCGAGCTTTTTATGCTGACTCATTGCTTGGAGAATGATATGTTTTTTGCTGCTGTTGCTTTGTTCAAATGTCAGCAAGTTCCTATGCTTAAAGATGCTTTCAAAAATATACCTCATGGAAAAATAATACCATTTCTCCCTTTGAGTCTGAATAAATATGTTGTGAATCTCATTGTTGTTTTCTTTGGCTTTTTCAGATCTTACCTTAAAAAGAAAAAGGCTTCTGTTTTTTGCTGCTGTTGCTTTGTTCTGAGTTTTTAATTCTCTCAGATTGAAAATATTCTTATTTTCAATCAGATATGTTAGATTGTTATTTACCTTTTACATCTCTTTCTGTGCTATTGGGTATGTTTAGCTTCCTAAGACCCTTTACAATTCTCACCTAATGATTAAAAACCCCTGTAAAAAAATAATAAAGAATTAATGTCAGTACCAGAAATTTTTTCCTAAAATTAAGTTCGTTCATTAATATATATATATATATATATATTGAACCTTTTCACACACGACTAATATACATCTTCTTTTACCTTTGTTGCAATATGGATTTTAATTTTTGTACAAAATGGTGAAAGGTTAGAAATCTGATAATCCCTTACTTCTCTATTCAACTGTATGTTGTATCGATGGGGCAGTTATTGGAATCTCTTAGATTGTTGTTGTTCTGGAATTGAAGGCTTTATAATAGAATCTAACATGGAAATGCCATGAAAGAATTGGAAGTTGCATGTTGTAATAGTACCATGTTTGAAGAAAAGGCTCAGAAAATATCAGAAGCTGCTATTTCCCTGCAGGATGAAGCAGTAACTGATGATGGATGAAAGTAATGGTTAAGTAGTCAGAGATAAGGTGGTAGTAGTGATAAAGTATACGTATGTCAAATTGAAAATGAACTTGATGAAGAAGAGTATTTTGAATTAACAAAGAATATACTGAGGCCAAGAACTTGGTTAGTTCGTATCGGGAGGAAGCTGTCAAGGAAGTGGCTGAGAAGATAGAGAGGAACTTGATTCTTCTTGGTGCTATTGCAGTTGAAGACAAACTTCAAAATGGGGTATGTCTTAAGACAGTCAGCAAAACTATCACTGAGAATTACAATTGCATGTTATTACTGCACATATTCTATTCCAATGTTCATTTGTTGCCAAGTGAAAGGACATTGGTAGAGATTTCATATAATAAGACTGAATATCATTGCCATGCACACTCTCCTGATTATCCCCTCAAAGGGAATGTAATCTTCCTAAGGTGTTTTTATATTACTGAATTACTTATTTTGTCATTTTAATGTTGTATAGGGACTCGGAACATGCAAAGCTCAAAGCTGGGGTGGAGGTTTTACAGAGATATTGAGGTACGCACCTGGGATATGATATGTTCAAGGGGATTTATTTTATGATATTGTGGAGTTCATCACACATACTTGACTTGACATGAGCTACTATTCTTTCTGTTTGTTAAATTGCGTTTATTCGTTTGTAATGTTTTATTTAGGTGGCAGCAGTTCTTTAGCTTTCATGACAAAGTTGATCTCTTTTTCTTTTGTGTACAAGATTGCTGTCATATTGTACTTGGTCTAACTATTCTTTCTGTTGGCCACTTTTGTTATGGTTTTCATTTTTTGGTTTTTGATTCTGCAGCTCTGATCTTTTGAGCTTCAATTCATTGTTATTTAGATCTTGAAGCCAATTACATAGATACAGAATGCTATAAACAACAGCTGAAAATTGATGGATCTGCTGTTGAGTTGTCTCGTTGGAGAAGGGCATTATGCGCTCCTTAGACGAGCAGAGCTAAAAACATTGGTGGATCTGCATGCGAATGAGGTTTGGTTCTTACAAAATGCGATTACTTTGCATATCTTCTGTGGTAGTTGAAATTGATCAATTGTTAGTTTTTATATAACATTCTGTTATTCATCCTTAGGCAGGGAAAGGTGGAGAGTTGCCACATCATGTAACTACGACTATTGGTGGTGCTTTGGATTTGACGCGGAAAACTGCTGAAGATGTTTTGACTCCAATGTCAGAAAATTTTGCCCTTGACATAAACTCCAAACTTCACCTGTAGATATTTATCACTCCAATCCGTACATGGTATTTACTTATGTTCAACTGTAGCTCATTGATGTATAATTTTTATATCTGTCCTTAGGAATACACTGGGTTCAATAATGAGCAGAGGTCACAGTCGTATACCAATATATTCAGGAAATCTAAATAATATCATTGGCCACATTTTGGTAAGCACTTCAGAAACTTTAGTTGTTCATTAATTTTGGCCAAGTCCTTCTTTGTTCTTCCTTTCCTTATAAAGATGCAGGCTTCATTTTTTACTATATTCTTTCCAAGCAACCCTTTTGGCCTCATGTAACCATCACCTGTTGTTTTGGAATTAGGCAAAAAATTTGATCTTCTGTCACCCAGAAGATGAAACTCCAGTTAAGTACACGACAATCAGAAGAATTCCAAGGTATGTAAAACCCCAGTCAATACACCAGAAAGTTTTGTTTAGTGTAGCTAGATTGAATCATATGTATATATTATACATAACTAATATATATTATATAAGGTTTTGTTTTGTCAGTTTAAGAGCAAAATTAATTGGATTATGATTTTTTGTTTGATCACATTATTGTCAGTGCGTGATCTGCTCACTGAAGGACTTACGGTGGAGGTGATACTTTATGGTGGTTCCATTCAGCGTTTCAGAAGAAGGTAAGAAAAGACATTTAATTTCTCTATACATAAATATGATTTTGAATATATGGTGGATTGAATTTGTTTTCTATGACAGGATAAGGCGTTGCAGGAGCAAAATAATTTGCTGACAAAAAAAGGTATACGTCAACAGGTAATATGAAAATTAAAAATTGATTTTCTTTAATTCCATTCTAATATTCTAGGTTAGCTACTTGAGCCATGTGTATGCATCTATGAAGTATAGGTGAAGGAGAAGGAGAAAACAGTAGCCAGCAGTGCCCCACAGGCACAGGCACAATGGGAGTAGCTGTAGAGGCACAGCTTGGACTCCTCCTCTAGCAGGACCCTTCTACCTTAGGCATTGCACTCCTTGAATTTCGGGTACGTGCTACTATGTTTGGTTTTGCCTGGATCAGTTTTTTTGTCCAGTATATAGTTGTGAACTCATCCATTTTTTATCTTTTAATACAGTTTATGATAATTTTATCTGATTCACAGTTGGATACTGATCTAATTCAGTTACATCTTAAAGGTCAACTTAAAGTGGGTAAGTTTAAGCTTGCTGGTTTGTGCTGGTTTTGGGTGAAATAGAATAAAAGTCTTGCTTCTCTTTCTCTAATTATTAATCATGATGAACTTAGTAGCTTCAAATTTTTTGTTTTGTTGTCTGCTTTGCTAAGGTAGAAGGCTGTCGTTTTTGTCAATGCTTTTGTTAGTTCTTTCACTACAGATTTGTTTTATTGCTTTAACAAATCAAAGAATTGAAAGTGGTTCTGTACCGGGATTATTATGACACTGGGGATGATGTGAAGGGGATGCATGGCACAACGTTGATAGGCCGTTTCCGTGATGCTTGGGAAGAATGGTCAACCGCTTTGATATGAGTGATGGGGTTTCTAGAAACAAGCTACTCACGAATAAACCACCTTGATGGTAATTTCTTTGGTAATTCAGTAATAATTTAGATACATTATATGTCAAAAGTTTAGGAGAACAAACTGAGTTGTTCTCTAACTTGAAGCTTATTGTTTGTAAAAGGATGAAAGCACTAGGCTAAGGCTAAGAATTTGTGGGGATTGAGGAAGAGGAAGAGGTTGAACAATCAGCAGTATGACGATTGCAAGAAAAAAAAGGAGAAGAGCTAGAGCCAGAGGAGGATCTCTGCTCTGATACCATAAAAGGATTTATAGAATTTGCTGTGTATTCTTCTCATTGTGAGGAAAGCATTATATACACAAAGGATTACTAAATTACAGCTATCTAGATCCTCTGTCTAAGCTATCTAGATCCTTAGTCTAAGCAATTACAATGAGTTAGCTAATTAGATCTTTAATCTAGGCAATTACATAATGAAGAGGAAGCTAAGATCAAGCAATTACAAAATACAATGAATCTGGACAGAGATGGTTAATTAGGGGATTTAGCAGTTTGTTTTGATCCGATTCTAAGGCAGTTGCAATTTCGTAGGAATTGGATACGAAAACCCATTTTCAAAAGATGAAAGAAATGCATAAAATGAAATTAACTTCAAACACTATATTGTTAATCTTTACATCATTCCATGTCTGCTTGCTCGAATCAAGGGGTGTAAATTGAACTTCTATAAGGCCAGTCTACATCTTTGGACCATTGAACTACAATCCTATTGAAGAGTGGTTCTTCCACTGGTTGAAAGCTGCCTGCCCAATTCCAGTTCCATACTCGGGAATACAATTAACACAACTCGGTCATGTTAAGGTAAACTGATGTCAAAATCTTTGTATATTCTTTTCAGTAATGATTGCAGCATTATTGGAGCTTTATTTGGTCATTTATTTTGCAGGATTTAGCTACTGCATTTATTAGGTTACATGTCTCTGACTCTTCAGCTCTGACCCTTCAGCCAAAAACAAAAGACTGGGTTCAGCTAAGAAGAAGTTCTCCTGATTCAGATAAGGACATCAACTCTATTGAAATCAGACATGCTGGGTCTCCGCAGATAAGTTCCTGTAACTCAGAGACCAAAGAATCTAATGACTGACTTGATGTTGATGACATTGATGTTATATGATGACTACATAAGAACCCTATTGTGAAAGATCAATGTGGTTTAGACAATGTGGCATATTCGTTTCATTCATCCCTTATTGTGAAGATTGTGAAAGGTTTTTAGTCCGAATTAATTTTTTATTTTTTTTTTGAAAATGAGGCTGGTGCGGCTGCCCTCAAACCTTGATTAATTTAGGGGGACTATGATTGTACATGTGGTTTAATACGGGATTATTAAATACTGGCTTATTGTTTCTTATGCAAGGAGATATGTGTGTGTAGTGATTACAGCACCAAGCAATAATTTTGTTCTATTGATTTCATAGAAGTTTGTACATTTAAGTTTATCCAAGCTGGAAGCCTGTTTTGGGATGGCTTATTTTGTTACTAAGTTATTAATTGTTAATTGGGAGAGTTGAGCAGATTTTGCCAGAGCTACTAACCTGATGTTAAAAGAAATTTAGAATTTAATTTTCATGTTGCATCACCTGAGATGTTAAGCATATTGGTCTAGGTTTGTTTTTCGCAAATTTGATTTTCAAAAAAATTTGACACAATTGCTGCATTGCAGTGAGACATTAGCGCCTCATAATGTCTTGATAACCTTAACAGCTATGAAGCTAAGATGCCACCCTTCAAATTAGATTTTTCTTTCCAAATTGGTACAGAGCACGCATTATAGTCATTTTCTATGATTTTGAGAATCTGCTGCTCTCAAAATATAAGAATCTGCTGTTATCAAAATATATAATGTGATTGAAGCTGTGCACATCTCAACGCAAGCACATAGTAGTATACGGTAATGCTAAAAAGACTGATAACAGAGCATGGATTCGCCTTTTACTTGGTTGTTTTAATCTTCTAAAAACTTTTGCAATCTGTGTATAAAGAACATACCCTCTTTTTCAAAAAATGTAAATACAGAAATTTAATCACCAAGTAAGCAGATGCATAGGGAAATTAGTAGTAGAAGTGACAAAAATGGTCTCTAAAGCTTCCACAAAGTTCTTTGAAGGCTTTGCTACAAAAAGAAGCTTGTCATTTACTCGCATGTATCGCATATGCTTCAAACATTCGTATTTTTGTAGAAGCTTTCCTCTGTCGTAGAATAATTTGGGGAAACGTTTGACCTTCTTTGCTGCATTGAAGAATTGGTCCCTATTTGTTTCCTGCTTGAACACCAACCTTCTCACGAACAACCCAGATGTTGTTTTCGCCAACTGATGGCCATAGTGACTCACATCCACAATATACCTGCCAGAGATGAATATCTCACTATGAAGAAATATAAAAGCAAAATAGTGGTAAGATAAAATCTGGACAGCTATAACAAATCTTGGACTTACAAACTTAATCAAATTGAACTTGTAAACAATCAAATACAAGCAATCAACAGTATATATACAATTGTTGTTATACAATTGAAAATCAAACAAAGAGAAACAAATCATTACGATGTAAGAGAAGGTGCATATATATATATAGTTCGTCTCATGAACGGACGTTCGTTCCTAAGCTTAGGAACGGATTTCCAGTTTTTTTCCTACTTTTTGATCACACATACACATTTTAACCGTTCAGTTTTTAGGTCCTAATGTATAGATCATCTCTGCAAAATTTCAGCCAAATTGATGATCGTTAAGGCATTCAAAACTGCAATTTACAACAATGTACACGAACGGTTCCGGTTCAACAGATTCGATCACATTAAGGATACCTACGTTGGTATTCAATTTCAGAGGAAAAGTCATCAGCTTCGCATTCATAACCTCTAAATTCAACAGTTTAAAAAAATCTGAGAAGATTTTTGTACTGTTGTATTAGGGATAACTGCATCGGAGCCAAAAAAAAAAAAAAAAGTGAGAAATCACAAGGCTGGACCCACGAATGGCCAACACACTTGGATCAAGGACACCAAAACCTCTCCCAGATTGTACACAATCAACTACACCCTCGCCAAGATCAGTTAACATCTCCTTTACAACATTCGATAAGTGACCGTCCTGATTCATCTTCAATTCACTCATAACCTTAGCAAAAGTAGTCGACCCTAATTTTCAATTTCCAATTAAAAATTTAGATTAGGAATTTAAATTTGTCATCTCTCATATCTAGTAAAGCAAAATTAAAAACAAAGAAAAAAACAAACTTTCCAATCTCATTTGGCATAAAATCAACAACAGCATGCTTTCACTCTTCCCAAACATAACAACAAAACACAATAAAAAAAAAACAATTAACAAGAAGAAGTAAAAGACAAATTAATTTAATTACTTTAGATTTGTTAAACTTACCCCTTGTTCGACCGAACCGATGAACATACCAATTTCACCCTTTTTTAGTTGTAGAATATACTCATAGGCTGACTTTGCCATCTTGTACACGGACCTATCTCTTGGGTTCATGTTGGTATACTTGTCCATGTGCCTCCATACATCATAGCATTGCTTAACTTCGCCGCACATTGTGGCAATAAGATTTCCAAAGAATCGAAACTTACGAAAATCTTTCATTCGCTGTGAATTCAGACATTAATCAGATTTCAAAACCTGTCTGGTAACGTTTTTAAAAATGATTTTTCAAAAACCAATTTTGAAAATGAAAACGAGAAAACAAGATTGGATTTTTGAGATCCGAAAATGTGTCCGGTAGTTTATTCCGAAAACAATTTTCAAAAACGAGAACAGCAAAAACGCGTCCGGTACTACTGTATGAAAATACAAAAAACAATGAAAATGTATACATATATCTCCGTGTTTTCTGAACTATGAGAATGAAAAGGTGAAAACGTCTATTTGTCGTTTTCCTGTTTTACGAATAAAATAAAAAATCATTTTTAATTTTTATTTTCTGTATTTTTGAAAACAGACCAACGAACGCATTTTCAAGCCATTTTCATTTTATAAAATGAAAAAGATGACTTGAAAACTTTACCGAACGCCACCTTAAATTTTCGGACTGTGAAAACTATAAAGTAATTCGAAGAGGAAACCCTTACTTATTTTAAACTTTGGCTCATACAAGTCAATTCATGATCCCTTACCAAAATCATACCTTAGTGGCATTTTCATCACATGAAGATTTTTCAATCAATTCCCGGCAACGGCGCCAAAAATTGATACATTTAGAACGAGTGCCAATTTAAACCCTGAAAAGAAAAACAATGTATAGAATAAGCAGGGAACGTTCAAACCGGGGATTGAGGGTACAACATAAAATAAACGAAATCAAGAGATAAAGAATATACATCACACAAAATTTATTAGAAACCACATACAAATTCACACGAAAATCACAAGTAATTTACACACATAATTCGAAACAAACAAAAGTTAGAGAGAAAGACATACATTTAACACGAAATTAGAGAGCAAGGAATAAGAAAGCAACGAAATAACAAGTATATATAGGCATACAATTCGAATTAAAGAGAGAAATACAATTCTAAATGCTACTCCTACTTATATACATTTTACAAGTCATAGTCACATTAGGAATCCATATACAACAAGGATTACTACTTCTACACTAATTAGGAATCCTAAAACAAGTAGGAAACAAAATCCCTAAAAACCACCAACAAAAATCCCTAAAAAACACAAAACACATTCCTAAAAACCACCAAAACAACTCCTACAAAACACCAAGTTAATTTTCGGCAAAAGATTAATTCCTAAGCTATATTTTACGATTTCTTTATATTATTTTCAGATTATATTAACTATTATTTACGTTTACATGCTTCCTGAAAATCTAAAACCAATTTACACATGTACAAGAACAAGAAAACGCAAGAACAAGGGGAGTTTTGAAGATCAAAATATAAATTTTCAGAAAACATAAAATAAAGAAAACGTTTTTATTTACATAAGTGGGAAAAGAAGAACTTTTGAAAAACAATTCATCAAGAACAATTCAAGATCAATCCATTCATGCAATCTTTAATCTTTATTAGTCACCATGGAACAATATCAACCAAGAAACATAGATCAAAGCAACCAATGTCCCTTTTAACTTTATTTCTTTACTCAATTGAATTAGCAAAGCACCAAGACAATCTATTTCTAAAAGTAGACATCACACAATCAAAGCAACTGCGTTGAAAATCCGTTTTCAAATCATTAAGTTCAAGAAAGAATTGATAAACATGTAATCCAAGCACTCAAAGCAAGTCAATTCATTACATGCATAATCTGATTTCGACTCAAAGCAAGCCTTTACTACTTATTCAAATTAGGGTTTACAAAGCATAAAACCTAATTACTAGCTCAATTACATGCAAGTATTCCTATGTTTGCAACCAAGAGAATAGTTAACATGTGTTTCGCATAAAATCAGATTATTATTCCATATTTCGGCAACTAATCAAGATCAAGAACACATAAACACATCAAACATTGAAAAGAACATCAAAATTGCATCCAAAAATCATATTGTACACTCATAGTTTCAGTTTTACACAAAAGAAATCAAAAGCAGAATTTCTATCTAAAAGAACACTAAACCGTGAAGAAAACATATGGAAGATGGTATGAACAACCCTTAGTCACGTCCCAAAGATCCAAAGCAGCTCCAAGGTGGTGGAACAAGGTGGAATTCACTGCAAGGATGAAGGATGGCAAGGCTAGGAACTTGAAGATGTGAAAAACCTGAAAACTCAAGAGCACACAAGTGAGAACCGAATTTGTGGAGAAAGATTGTCACTTTGGAACGTCAAAGACATTAAGTATATATAGAAGGACGTCCAAGGCTCTCCCAATTTGTTCCCAACATGATTCTCTTAGTTCGTGTTGATTCGGGATTTCCTTCTAATTTTCTGATTGGTTGACACATCCCTTGACCAATAAAATAATTCCACATCATCAAAGTGGCGTCATAACCCCCAATCCGTGTCCTCTTTGCCTTTGTAAAAGTTTGACGTCAAGAACTATGTAGAAGCTTCATAAAATTCACGGCAATTTCCAATCCTTTTCCATTTCGGATTCCAACTCCATTTTTCTTCCAAAAACCAAATCCTATATGTATTCTTCTTTGTATGCACGACATGTGACCTTCATGGGACGTTCTAGACGCTTCTTGAGTCTTCCATGTCGTCTTCTAGCTTCCTAAGGACTCCTAGTGCAGGTTGAAATCCATATGCAATCCGGTTTCCTAGTTGAATACAAACTTCTTTTCTGAGATGCTTCTACACTCTTCCGGAACCTTCTTGAGTAATCCTTATCCAATGGGGACTCCTTGTCACACTAGGTTTCTTTATCTGAGTAGAATTGGGTTTCCTTGTCCAAGTAGAACTCCTAATCCAAGTCAGCTTCAGACTCCTACTCCAACTAGGATTCCTTTTCCTAATCAAACTGGGAGAACTTCCATTTCTTCATATTTCTTTATTTTCACGTCCTATGTGCTTTCCTTAGTCATTTTTGGACTTTGAGACTCTATTTTACCTGTAAAACACTAACTAAGTTAAATTGATCGAGTTAAAGGAAATAACTTAGCAAAATATAGGGTTTAAACATTATAAACGTCGCATTTTATGCTCCTATCAAATTCTCCCACACTTAGCTTTTGCTAGTCCCTTAGCAAAATCAACATAACAAAAACAAACAAAATCCTACAAAAATCAACTAAGTAAGAAAACGAAAACACAAGGAAACAAAGAACCCAGAAACGTTAAAGACTTAAGACAAAACCAAGACAGAAACGTCACAAACAAAGACACAAACAATGACCTCTACGCCCTTTAACATATTGTCTCAGAAATCTCATACTTTCAAGTCACAAAGATTAGCACTTAACCAAGAATCACATCATCTTGATATTCAAGAGCTAATTACAAAATATAATCCACATATAAGCATGTAAGACTTGGGGGGTAAACAGTGGTGATAGTTGGAGCTCAACATATTTCAAACAAGTCATGATTCAAACCTCACATGGATATATCACTTTTTCTTCTCTCATATTCAAGGCTTATGCTTAAAAGCTTATTCACTCAAGTATATGTGAAAGAATAGCAAAGATATCACATATATAAGAAACGAAAGCACATATATAATTTTTTTTCATAAAGATCTCATGAAGGATATCAATTACATGCACAAATGGACCCAAGCCATAAGTTCAACAGTTATAACTCATCTCCACAGATCAAAGGTTGTCCCATCTTAATTAAGGATCAAAAATGTCTTTATAAAGGGTTGTAATGGGGCCAAGGCTTAAGGTTTAAAGAAACGAAAGGATAGGAAAATCACAAAGTATCCTAAAAACCTAGTAGAGCACTTGTTGATGTAGAGAGACCATTCTTCAAGATCCACCAAGTATTGTAGACGTCAAGTCCTCCAAGGGCTTTATAAAAGGGCCAAATGTCATCATGTTGGGCTCATGCTTCATTCTAACCTTCTTTTGAACAAGTGTGAATTGGACAAAGACCAAGTTTTTTCAACAATGGGCCTTCACTTTAAAGCAAACTCCAAATCCACTAAGTGTAGGGGACTAAAATCCATAAACATAAAACAATAACACACACATTTTTTTATTTTGCCATAATATTCTCTCTTCTTTTTTATTTTTTTTACGATTTCACTTTTTTTTTTTTTTTTTTTTCACGGCATATACATACTATTTCTTTTATGGACAAGTCTACCCCCACACTTGAACTTCTTCATGTCTTCAAAAATTTTCCTTGACGCCAAAACTCCAAGCAAAGTCTCAAAAATATGCTCCACTAAGTCATTAGAACAAAGAGTAAGGATATAACTATACTAGGGTTAAGGAATTTTGAGGGTGATGAAAGAACACCTTGTTCAAGGGGTTAAACTAGGGGGTCCCACGACGGGCACAAATGGGAACACAGGCTTTATTTGGCTATGGTGGTAAAATTCTAAGTGCCTTTAATCCTTTCCGAAATCAAGGACATGTATTGATAAAAGTTTTGACAAGCATAAAAGTGAATTCTAGCATTCTCTAGTCCATTAAAGAGTTACGGCAAGTAATCAATCAAAATGAAAGAATAATGAGATCAACAAAATCATCGCCAAGAAAACAAGAGTATAATTCTTTTTTCAATAATCACTCAACAAAGAAAGGGCACATGGCTCAAATTCTCACTTTTATTGATTAGAAACATACATATTTGATTGATTTTTTTTATATTACAATTTGTAACTTTGTGTAATTATTTCTCGGGCTAAATATTGGTTACTACCCTATGGTTTAGGTCCAAAATCAATTCAGTCCTTGGACTTTTAATTTCATCAAAAACACCTCTGCAGTTTCAAGTTTGATCTAATAGGTACAATCTGTTAGTCTTCCAGTATTTAGCCCTTATTTCTATTTGTAGGAATGGTTGAGACAGAAGCTTTAGGAGATGTGTTTCCATATTTTCATGTGGTTGGTGCATGAAAAAAATTAGTAAAAATGAACACTGCTTATCTTAGTAAACTTATTTTGAAAGAGTGGAACAAAAAGAAGCATGCACAGTATATGTATTAAGCTCTGTTTCTTTTCCTTTAAATATGTTTTTATTTTGTGGTAGTTAACCAATTCCAATACTCTTAAGCTCTGCATATGTTTTTGTACAAAGTTTTATGTTTTTTACTGATGGATTGCGCAAGACATTTACAATATTTTATAATATTTTTATGGGGTTAGAGTTATTAGGTGATATGCAACACAAAAATTATATTGCACTTATGAGTAACATTTCAAACATGCATATCAAAAAATAAAAGACAATACGCACGCGCGAGCGGGGCCCTTCCGCACGAGCATCGCGCGTGTAGGAAGGCTAGTCAATTATTGAACTACAAAATTGGACCTTGATTCAAATTCCTCTAAATTTAACCGTAAAAATAAATTAGTCAATCATTTGGGCCGGGTCTAGAGACATAAAATCTCTGGGCTCGCCTTTATCCTCTGAGTTTTTGATGCGGTCCAAGTCCAAGATTTACCAGAGAGTTGAATAAAAACCTAAGAGAGTGGAGTGTTGAGCACCCTTGGCACCGATGAAGCTCGCAGGACTCAAATCAATCGACGACGCTCACGACGAGTCGGTATGGGCCGTCACCTGGGTTCCGGCCACCGAAGCCCGACCCGCTTTGTTGTTAACCGGGTCACTCGACGAGACCGTTCGGCTATGGCAACCGGACGAGCTGGTGAACCGGGGAAAGATGACCGGACACTGCCTCGGCGTGGCTTCCGTGGCGGCTCACCCCTCCGGCTACATCGCCGCCTCGGCTTCGCTTGATAGCTTCGTTAGGATCTTCGACGTTGACTCCAACACCACCATCGCCAGTTTCGAGGCGCCGCCCTCTGAAGTCTGGCAATTACGCTTCAATCCCCAGGTACATCATTGCCTTTTGGATTTGCCCTAATTTGGGTTTGGTTTTGGTTTATTTACTGCTTTACTGAGTGAATGTCTGAGTAAATTTGTATGTAAATTTGAATATGAACGCAAGGAAACCAAATATGTCAAGTGGAAAAATTTATCACTTTGTACTTTTGGAGTTTGAGATCGGTTTTAGTTTCTATAGCATTACAAATTGCTAGCATTTGTTTTTGAAAGCAAGTTTGGAGGTATGTGCTTTCGACTCGAAGACACTTTCAAATTACCAAGTTGGTTCTTGTGTTTTCGAGTTAATTTTAAATTTTGTTAGTGGAGCATCTTCATGGACCAATTGGTATGGTTAACCGATGAATATTAAGAAATATACTCGAAGTGCTGATGAAGTAATAGACACTGACAAATTCGAGTCAAAACACTATGACTAAAAGAATGTGCTTTACCTTTGAAGTATTACAGCATACCCCTTTGTTTGAATTCAAAAGTTTAAAGTGATGCTAATCTTTGGCTCGTGAGCAGGGTACCATGCTAGCCGCAGCTGGTGGTGGCAGTGCCTCAGTAAAGGTCTGGGACACCAGCACGTGGAACGTGGTTGCCACATTGTCGATTCCTCGCCCAGAAGGAACCAAGCCTGCTGACAAAAGCAGCAGCAAGAAGTTTGTGCTATCAGTTGCCTGGAGTCCTGATGGGAGACGCATAGCTTGTGGCTCCATGGATGGAACTGTTTCTGTTTTCGACACAGATCGCGGCAAGTTCCTGCACCACCTGGAAGGCCACTGCATGCCCGTGAGGTCTCTTGTGTTTTCCCCTGTTGAACCGCGGTTACTCTTCACTGGCTCAGACGATCAACATGTGCACATGTATGATGCTGAGGGGAAAACCCAGGTTGGGTCCATGTCAGGGCATAACGGCTGGGTCTTGAGTGTCGATGCAAGCACAGATGGGGCAGCCCTTGCAACTGGTTCAAGTGATAGAACTGTGAAGCTGTGGGATATTGGCATGAAGGCAGCTGTGCAGACAATGAGCAACCATAATGACCAAGTCTGGGGAGTGGCCTTTCGACCTGGAGGAATGCCTGGCAGACTTGCTAGTGTCTCTGATGACAAGAGCATATCACTGTATGACTACTCTTGAAGGGTTGCTTGGGGGAGAGGGGAAATAGGACTTTGGAAATTTGCGTTTGTTGCAACTCACTGATATTGGTGGTCTTTATCAGATTGTCATCATGACATTGGTTTGTTTGACACCTTTCTCTGATATGTTTGTATATGTTTGTACTACTTATATACAAACAAAAAAGTCTAGGGAGAGAGCACTCCTTGTCTTACCATCGTATTTGTGAAACTGAACCCTTTGAAAATGACCTTGCTAATTTGTATTATCAGGCTCTTAGCATGACAGGTAATGGTCATTTTTCAAGTTGAGTCGTTTGTTCCAAAATTGGATTTCATCTTGGTGTGTGATAATGTGACAAGATGATAAGACCCGTTTTGGCCAGTTTGACTGACGAACGAGGTCATTATTTTCCTGGGTAAGCAGAACCAGAGGAACAATAGTTGATGTTTGTAAATTGGGAAATTGGGGTTTATATGCATCTATGGATAATGAGAGTTTTACTGAGGAAGTAAAATTAGTAACGGATTTAGATGGAAAGTTGACAAGGATTTCTTGAGACATTCTGTCATTCTCTTTGAGAAATTGGCAAGATGGGCCAACATTTGGGATTCTTGGTAAATAAATAGCACAGATTTACCATCAGAAAGCTAGTAGAGTTGTACGTGCTCGTTTCAACACTTCAATTAACCTATGCTAATATAACCTGGATAAAATCATTCAATAATATGCATAGAAGAATTAGCGTCAAATGATACATTTAGTAATATCTTTCCCATCAAATAAATATGCTTCAACGTTTTTCCCTCAGAATTTTTTGGAGTTGAAAGAAGAAATACATAGTACAACAGTCAAGTACATAGTACAATAAATATTTTTTGAATATAACTAGAAAGAAAATAAAGACAATGTACAAATACAACAAATGACAATAATCAATTAATCAGGGTCAAAACTGTTCCTCAAATGAAGAATAGAAAATAGCTGAGTCTAGCATCAGAGATACTTGGCCAACCAAGGTAGTTCCTTGCTTTCCTTCAGTGCAAATGCTACATCGTCGCTGAAAGATAGCCGATAGAATCATATTAAATCGCAATCCAAGGATATTTTTTATGGCAGTGCAGTAAGATGGATGGGTGAAGTAAAATGCAAACAACAATTTTGTGTTCTTGGGTTAAGTAAAATGTGAATACAAATTGGCAGCTGCAGTTTTGGTGAGGGATGAACCTATTCTGGTCATAGTATGACAAATATTTAAAATGCAAGATGCTGTCTATGACATAATATTTGACCACTGTTATACAATCACTAAAATAAGGATGACCTGCGGTGAGAGTCTAATCGGTGATTACAAAGACTTGATAGAGAACAAACCTTGGAAAGTTGAGCTGTAACTTCTGCAATCTGTGCTTTGCTCCTGATTCACATAGAATAATTCTGCATTCACCAAGCTTACAACTGCCAAAATCAAAAAATAAATTAAAAAGATAAAAAGAATTGCATATCATGTTAGGATATAATTAACAAAGCTATTTAGACACTCGTGATATCAGTTCTTTTGTATAATCACTAGAGCATTTGAAAATCATAGATGTAATGAAAGTAAAGCCATTTCCACATGCAGCCTTATACACCATCTAAAGAAGATAAAATAGAAAGGGAACCTAACCTAAAATAACCTTTCAGGTACATCAACAATGAATCTTTTGCATGTTACTAAAGATACTAAAACCATATTTTCATCATTGTTTCAAAATGACATGCATAGAAATAGTTTTAGCCTCTTAGATGGTCAATAAATTATGTTACGCCACATGTATAAGCTCAGAACTTAGTATAGTACGCCTTACCCGACTTTTAACAGCGTATCATGTCCAGGAAATGCTTCTCCATTGCTTGTACACAGATTATAAACTGTCATTGCCAACTGCAATGCAAAACATAACTTCGATGAATACAAACAATCCCAAACCTCCTATGCTAGAATTCTACAGTGAATGCAAGAAAGAGACTGGTGGACCAAAATAAAAATAATTTGGTTTTCATTTGTGATTCACATTGATGGTTGTCCAGTTTTCCGGGGTAAACATCCTATTAGCCGGTATCTGAATTGTCAAGCCTAATGAGTACCACCATCTGTGGTAAATACTAAAATTTAAATAAAAAGAATTTGAATGCACCATACAAAAGAGTGATAAGACATATCATTCAGGGAAAAGCTAAAGAAACTCACCTTTTCAAAAGTAGTTTCACCCATTCCTGTTTTATAGAGTTCATACACCATAGCAGTCAAATAGATTTTACCCAGTTTGGAACAAGTTTTCATCACCTGCAAGGAATAGTAGTCATATAAGATTTAGCAAATTCTATCTGCTTCCAGGAATATCAACTCTTAACTGCAACAATTTTTATCTTTTTGAGACACCCATATATATTCCTGTCTATCTACATCTCATTCATCAAACTATTACAATAACTGTGCTATATACCTCATTGAAGAGCATTAGTTCTGTCTTTTAAGATATAATTACTATTAAAATAAATGAAGTTTCAAGAACAGATACTCGCCTGGATATGAGGTGCCTGGAACATTTCTTGTATGGCTGCTTCAACCTCTGCCATACCAACAAGTGCTTTTTCTGCAGAGTTAAAACATATAAATCGTGTAAGGAACAAGCACTGAAGCTACAGGAGAAGAAAATAACACATCCAACAAATAAAGCACATATTGTGAGAACTGCAACAGATGACAGTGTTTTGTCATAACAATCAGGCAACAGAGAATTTCTTCTTTTTCTTTTTTCTATTCTTATTTCAAGACTTCAAGATACAAGAAAAAAAAGAAGTAAATAATTCTAATTCCTGGGTTAAATATGTCAAGATTTTTGGAGACAGTTATGGTAAGTACAGTGAGGCTGGGAAAGTGACAGGCTCACAGCACATCAGAACAAAGTATCAGCATTCTGAACTAGTCACAAATAGCTATGTCAGAGCGTGGAGAGATAGCCAAATTTGTATGGGTTGTATCGGAAAGGGCAGGTAATTTCCAGAACACAAATACTCACACTTCAATGCATCTATGCCTTCTATCTAAAAATGGCCTCCATAGAAAGTAAAGTCGATATAGACCACTTGAGCATGCATACTTGATTTATCTTCCTCATTTAGCATTGTTTCTAGTAATCAATGGTAGAAGCAGACTTCAAGTAGAAGCACAATACTTATCTATTTATTTATTTGTTTATTTTCTTCAACAAAAATAAGAGAGGCAACACTTGCACTTCAAGATGGATTTGGATTTTGGACAACTAGTAGTTTTTACTACCTTATTATCAAGTCATAAGTTAAATTGTCATAATGAAATTAGTCAGTTATGTGATTGGTAGCAACATATTCTTCATACACTTGCACGACCGGATAATATAAAACCGGAAAAAGAAAAATTAGTTCTGTCAACTAGAATTATCCAGCAGTAGAAACTTATCAAACATGGTCATACAATTTCAATGGAGTGTAGGGGTGTACAGGACAGAGAACCAAAAGATACTGATCCTTCAAATCAAAATCTTTTTACTTCAAAGCATCAATCTGTGAAGAAGTCAGTCTGGTGATCAATAGTTGAAGCATGTATACCTTTAGAAGCACTGTTGGGAGTTGAAATTAGCTTCTTTATGCGGTAATCTTTGATTTCAGCTGCACGCCTGCATATTTCCAATGCACGACGAGCATCTCCTGAAATAGCTGCTACCTAGAAACATGTTTAAATAATGTCAAAGATCGAGGGTCAAATTGAATCTTCTATGAAACAGAAAAAATACACCAACCTTTCTTGAAGCTAACTCTATAGCTTGTTTTTCAAATGCATCAATTCCTCTAAGCCGACTCGAAATGATCTCTTGAAGCTGCTGGTAATTATAGGGGCCAAAGCAAAGCCTTTGGATTCCCATTCGACTTGAAATACGTGGAAGCAACTTTTCTGGAAGATCCATGGTATTTGCTATGCCTGAAATATATATTTTATTAGAAAGAGTTAAGGATGTAGTCAACATCATACCATAGTCAGCATCATTCTTATTACAATAACAGTTTCTAATTTTATTCCTGATATCTGAGAAAAGAAACATCATTGCTTGCTGTAAAAATGCAATCATAATCCAACAAGTGAAAACTAAAAGTATACCTATTACAACTAATTTTGAGTGTGGCTTAGTAGGCCAGTCAAGAATGTTGTAGAGAACCTGCAACCAAAAGAGGACTTCATTAACATTTGTATATTTAAAGAATACTCAGAGTATTAAAGAATGTTGTACAGCACATGTCTAGAATAATTATTAACAAATATTTACATAACAAAATGCAGAAGGTAGCAACTAGAGAAGAAAAATTGTTACCGATTGGTTTCTGGTCACAAGAAGATCAAGTTCATCAATAAGAAGAATACAAGGTTTGTCATCCTCTTTGCTGAATTTCTTTCCATCGGAAAATCGCTCATTTAGCAAGTGGAGAGCCTTTTTCCAACCAACTCGATGCCCACTTAATGCTTCATATATAACCTGTGCAAACATAAGCTATATTACAGGAAAACAACAGTATCAATCTTGATAAGCATACGAGCATCAGTGTAAATCAAATTTACCCTGTAGATATTCTCAGGTGCTGCCAACTTTAGACCATTTATCTCCACAAAACAGTAAGGTCTTATACTTCCGGCATCAACTTCAGACCTCAAATTCCTCATTACTGCCAGTACACTCATAGTCTGCAGTTACAAAAAAAAAAAGAAAAAAAAAGGGGGAATTAGTAAAAGTTGTTTCATGCTTAAAAAGTACAAAGAATGAAATCTATAGGCTTTCTAAACTAATGTAGCTATATATTTAAAGAATAGAACTAACATTACCTTTCCAGTTCCAGGAACACCGTGAATATAGAGGCAACGTCCAAGACATTTATCATCAGAGATAGCACCCTTGATGAATGCACTAATCTCCAACATTTCTCTGCATAAAAGCAGGTATCCATCATTAAACTGTTAAAATAATGAACATCAAAGAAAACCTTCAATGCACTGATTCTTACATACTTATCCCTGCAAGGTAAAGACTTAGGCAATGATGCCAACAGAAGTGTTGATTTTGCTCTTTCAAGAGCAGTCTGCTTATGGCATCTAACATGCTCGGGGATTTTCTTCATTCCAATCTTTTGAAGTCCAAAGAACCGCCCCTTATGTGAATTCTGTAGATACATAATCGACTAGTTTAATTTCGGGCAGAAAACAAACTAAAGTCACAAGCCTGATATAAAATAAAGAAGTGCCCATACTGCAGCCAACTCATGAGCTCGAGATGGTTTAGCCAGTATATTCTTTGTGCTCTCTTCTTCAAACTCAACATCTTCTTCTGTATCAGAATCTGAGTCTTTGCCACGTTTCCAATCTTCATCACTCTCAGCATCATCATCATCATCATCATCCTGCCAAGTGGTTGATAAGACACAAATTTCAAGTGAACTTTAAACCATTTGGAAATGTATACAATGGTGTGGGTGATTTCATAATATGCTTACCTTTTCATCATCGTCAATTTCTGCAAGACGCTTGAAACTGTACCAGTGAATATCATATTCATATTCGCATAAGAAGACATCATCCCCTTCATTGGCTTTGGCATATTCTTTAGGGTTCATCACAAAACAATGTTGAAGAATAGATTCCATCTGTAAAAAAAATGAATTAGCAAAGTTGTGAACTTAGGGATAGCATTTTCAACCTCTTTATAATACAGTTTCTGATTCAAAAAGAGATAATATTAAGAACAGACAATAGATCAAAATTACAGAAATCATCCTCCAAACACTGTTCATATTTATTCCTTTTTCTCAAACTTTTAATAATCTGATAAGGCTGAATCTCTAGTCCTACTACCATCACCGCTCAAATAGTAAATAGAGTGCTCAAATTGTAATGCTTAAAATGTTTGGCAGCAATTACATGAACTTATGTTACCGTATCATTGAAAAATTTATTAGAACAGAAAAAGGCCTTGCTTGCAATGTTGGGAGACAATAACATTATAAAAACCATTTAGCCTAGGAAATTTTAAGTTCCAATGAACATCCATGTGAAGCATTTAGGCATGCATTTCATCACAGAATTTGAAAATGCGCGGACCTATGGTTCACTCAACACCCATATACAACCAGAACTCCTTAGAATGATTATAATTAAGAGTTGATAACAAAGAGAGCAAAGCTCATACAAAGTGAAAAGGAGTTGTGAATGAAAAGAGCAGTGCTTTAGTTCAATGAATGATAATTTAGATATCATGTATTACCTCAATGTTGGCAAAATCATTTGTGCGATAAATCTCCCTCCTCAGATTATGAGCTTGTCTTCCAGCAGCAGTCTCCTCCGGGATAACATACCAACGCACACGACACCAATAGCTACCGTCAACTTCTTTCCATATACTGCACGACTCCAAAAACACAATCCCAAAATCACAAACATTACAACCAAAGAAAAAAAACAGATGCATCATATACTCAACTAAAGCAACATTAGCATCTATCTACCTTTCAATGCGGGCAGCCCACAAATCGCTTGAGAGAAGCTTCTCTCGAAATGTCCTACGCAATTTCTTCCCTTGAGGGGGAGTAGGAAGCTGGACCTCTTTGCCCAATTTTCGAGCCTCACAAAAACCGCACACCCAATCTCCTTCAGGAACCTCCTTCAAGGGAGGCTTCAAGCATTTCAAATGGAACCCACCCAAACAATCATCGCACTCAATCATCACAGCCTTCCCAGACTTGAAGCAAATCCTACATTGCTCCACCTGAACCACTTCCTCGTCGGAGCTCGCATCCTCTCTCCTCTTCACATACACATCATCACCAACCTGAAACTCACCTCCGTCATACACAACCTTCTTGTAAAACACCTGCCTCTTCTTGCTAGCCACACCACGCGTTGTAACCACCTTCCTCTCATGGCCTCTCTTCCTTTTCTTCTTCTCGGACCGCTCCGGCGACACCGGCGAGAAATCGGCTTCAACTGTAGTAAACTTTTCCTCCTCCTCTTGCTTCGATGTCTTGCCTTGGGCAGCAGATTTGGGGGTGTTGACATGGTCAATCGTCGAATTGTCGGCTCCAGATTTGGGGGTTTTCCTCTTCTTCTTTGGTTTCTTTGCCGGATCTTCGACTAGTGCAGTCGTCGTAGGAGGAGGAGGAGGGACGGCATCGAAGTGTAGGGAGGTGCGGCGCGTGGATCGGCGAGGAGTGGCGGAGAGCGGAGTAGGAGGAGGAGGGAGAGAAGGCGATGAGGATTTGGGATCGGATCGGGACTTTGAGGATCTCTTGGGTGTTTGGAGGTCTCTCTTTGCAGCCTCCGCCATGAGGACTGCGCAGGGTGAATGGTGGTGATATGGTTAATCCAGAAATGGAGTAAAAGAGTGAGAGAGACGGAGAGTCAATTTGTGACAAAAGCAAATTTGGCGGGAAAATGATCCAGTAGTAGGGTTTGGTCGAAGCGGGAAAATACAAAGGCTTCTTTCTTTTTCTTTTTCTTTTTCTTTTTCTTTTTCTTTTAGTTTTAGTTTTGTAGCTGTATCGCTCTTAGTTGGAATTTGAAGCCACCCGTACAAATGATTTCATAGTTGTTGCAGATTTTATTAGATATAGGGAAAATCGTCCAAACAGTGTCTGAATTTTTTCAGACTATTAATTTTCATATCTGTATTTTGAAAAATATCAAAATGGTACCTGACGATTTAAGCCCGATCCAATATTCATACCTAAGAACAGTAAAACTCCGTTAAATTTTCAGGGGTAAAAGCGGTACTTCTTAAACAAAACAAAAAAATAAAATAAAAAATTTGGAGTTCTTCATACCTATACGGCTATACCATACGAAGAACAACTTTGTTTGTTCTCATACCAATACCAGAAAAAGTATGCCAATAACTACCATGCCCAATACGAAATTCAAATACCAATATCAAAATGGTATACCTAGATCCAAATACTCGTATACCCGTATCCAGAAGAACTCAGGAAGATCGGCGTACGATGCCAGACCACTGCCAATAGCCGCTGTCATTCCAACAATGTGCAACAGTTGTGCTCATACCCATACTTGATCGGAACCCAACCTTCATCTACATCGACGATCTGAATTCGGAAACTTCCTCCGACATCCCAGAACCTGACTTAGGGTCCCACGTCAAGGCTGACCAGCAGATTGCCCAAACTACGATGTCCCATTTCGATAGAGATTGGAATTGCTTCGCCGTTCCATTTCCGACAAAGATCGGACCCAGACTTGACCCAAAGTGGAATTACCGAAATTTCAAATTCCCTTGCTATCAAACTCGTCTGATTCCGACCTAAAGCATTGAAATTTCCTTGTGCATCCACCCGAATAATCTCCATGATTCCAATTATCCGGTGAACTAGGCTTAAAACAGAGCAAACTCTTGCAAACCAAACCATTTTTGTTGTTACAGCTACCAAAATTTCCACATGCATCTACCTAATCACGACTTTTCTTTCCTTCTTCTCTGTTCTCTTCTCTCAAACCCATCAAAAAAAGAAAAATTGAAATTGATTTCAGCTGCAAATAATTGAATTTGATTTTTCGGATCGTGGGTTTTGGGATTTTTGATTGAAATCGAAGCAGAGAAGATGCTGGAGAAGATCGGGTTGCCGGCAAAGCCATCACTGAGAGGGAATAATTGGGTGGTTGACGCCTCACACTGTGGATTCGATCTGTAATACCGAATTCAACATATCTTCTAGTACCAGAGCTTCCATTAGGAGTAAAGAACCCAAGTTCAATTTTTTCTCCTGATAGAAAACTGAGGTAGGTAGCTAAGTTCTGCGCCTCTCAATGGAGGTGTTCTTGGTGTTCTTAGTGATTAATAACATATCCATTATTAGATTTAGTTTATTGAAAGAGAGGATGATTAACAACCAACAAATGTTGACCCAGTGGCTAAGATGCTGAGAAGTAAATTAGGCTGCGCGAGTTCGAGCCATGACAAGCACTTTTTTTTTTTTTTTCTTTTTATATTTTTCTGGTTTGGATAAGATGAATACTGGAAAGACGAAAATACCCCTGAAAATTTAATGGAGTTAACGTTTTTACTGTTCCTAGGTATGAATATTGGATCGATCTTAAATCATCAGGTACCATTTTGATATTTTTCAAAATATAGGTATGAAAATTAATAGTCTGAATTTATTTCTTTTTATATTTGTCTGGTTTGGATAAGATGAATACTGAAAAGACGAAAATACCCCTGAAAATTTAATGGAGTTAGTGTTTTTACTGTTCCTAGGTATGAATATTGGATCGATCTTAAATCGTCAGGTACCATTTTGATATTTTTCAAAATATAGGTATGAAAATTAATAGTCTGGAAAAGTTCAGACACTGTTTGGACGATTTTCCCTTAGATATAACATATTTGCAAGGTTTGGAAAGCCGCGAGCAATTATAAGTGATGGATGATCGTACTTTTGCAATCGAACGATTGAAACCTTGCTAATTAAGGAAGTACAATGTCACTCATAAGCTTTCAACACCTTACCACCCTCAGACAAGTAGGCTAGCAAATGTTTCAAATCATGAAATTAAGAGGATCCTTGATAAAACCGTGGGGTCGAGCTGCAAGGATTGAGCATACATTTTGATGATTCACTTTAGGCATATTGCACAGCGTACAAAACGCCAATTGGTATGTCCCCTTATCGGATTATGTTTGGTAAGCCGTGCCACCTACCTGTGGAGCTCGAGTACAAGGCATTTTGAGCAATCAAGAGGTTTAACATAGATATTGACGCTGTTGGCTTTCATCGGAAGCTTCAACTCAATGAGTTAGCGGAAATAAGGAATGATGTTTATGATAGTGCCCGCATCTACAAGGAGAAAACCAAAGCTTTTCATGATAAGATAATTCGTGGAAAGACTTTTGTTGTTGGTCAGAAAGTGTTATTATATCATTCTCGCCTTAAGCTCTTTCTAAGTAAGCTACGTTCTCGCTGGATAGGTCCTTTCATTATTAATACTATTTTTCCTCATGGTGCTGTATAGATCAAAAGTGAAAAGACCAGCAATGAGTTCAAAGTGAATGGCCACAGCTTGAAGCGTTACTATGAGAGACCTTTCTCGAGCAAACTGTGGAGGAAGTACCCCTTTGTGATGACCTTCTGAAGATTAATTAGAGGTATCGTCAGGCTGAAAGACCCTAAAACAAGCGCTGCTCGGGAGGCAACCCAATAAATGGAGGAGATGGTAGCTATGAATGCTCAACAAATCAGATTTGCTCCCTCTAACTCTTCTCTCTCTTTATTTGGTGCTTTGCTTATTGTTTTTGCGTTTGTGTTCCCTTTCCTTCTATAGTTCAATCTCTCATTGCATGTTAAATTGCTTTCATAACATTGCGGACAATGTTAGATTTAGTATGGGAGGAAAGCATTTTGATTTTAGGTTGTTCATGTTTTTGTTTTTGTGTTTAGAGTCATTTTTGGAGTCAAAACGGTGGCGTAGCTAAAAATGACGATAAGAAGGGTCAAACCCAAATACATTTTTAAACATTTTTAACTATAGCAAAATTATCTATTTGAGTAAAACTTTGAATAGTCATATAAATTATCGATTAGTATTGAAGAGTCTATGGTTCAAGGATATATACACTAAAAGAAAGTGCACCTAGACATTGAAACTTCTAGGAATTACTTGACCAATAATTTCATTTGTTGATTGTTTTGTGTACCAAAAAATCTAAAGGTGCTTAGATCTAATTGGTAAAGTAAAGAGAGTTTAATATTGGGTGGAGTAAGCTATTGGGCACCAAAGTTCATTGTTTAGAAGGGTCAAATTAGTGAAGTTGTTTGCACATATAACTTCTTCTTTTCTTTTTTTTGGAAAAGAGGATCAATTAAGCTGCTCCAAAGCTAGCCCAAAGGGCTGAAATTAGTACCAACTAATAAGTCTAATGGACAGGCCCAAATAGACAATAAAGCAAAAGAAAATTAATTTCCAACTGGGCTCGAAAAGAGCCAGTATAAGGAAATTAATCCTTGTGAAACAACTAAAACAAAGGCCCAAACAACAAGTCCAATCTAATACAGAAAAAAATAGCTACTACATACCACCTCGCGCCGCTGACCACGCAGTGTCACGCCCCGAATTTTGAATAAAGAAATTCGAATCCGAAACGCGATAACCTAACAAGCTAAAAAAGAACACTCAGAAAATTTTTCATTTAAACTATGCAACAAAACCAACCGAGCTCACAATGTCAATACTGACTCGTTCTCTAGAGTCACATATTACATTACAAAAGAGTTTACAAATTAAACTGTCATGAATAACAATTCATTCAGTAAACACACCCACCACACTCTTTATATAGCGGAAGACTAAAACCAAAAGCACTTCTACAACCAAGCTACGACAGCAACAAAACCTCAGATTCAACGACAGTTAGGCCATCTCCAACCGAAAGGGCTAAAAATAGCCCTGGGGCTAAATTTTAGCCCCGAATTCTGTACTATTCATCGATGTGACATCAACTGTCTCTAACCCATCAAGGCTAAATTATAGCCCTAAAATATATTTTAACATTTTGGATATGTTATATATATATATATATATATGTTCTTATTTTTTATCAACAATTTACTTATAGTAATTGAAATCATTTTTATGATAAAAAATATTTTTTCGGTTTTATTTTTTTTTTTAAGATAATCAAAAATATCTTTAGCTGATTTTGAAATGAAATAAAACTAATTTCGAAATGGAATAAAGTTGAATTCGAAATGGAATCATATTTTGAAGTTGAGGGATGTATTTGCGACCGGGAACCGACCCACCCCATTGCGGTTGTGGACGGAGTTGGTTATTTGTGTTGCCCACCCTAAACCCTAAACCGACCCACCCCATTGCGGTTGTGGACGGAGTTGGTTATTTGTATTTGCGACCGGGAACCGACCCACCCCATTTGCGGTTGTGGACCCACCCCATTGCCGTCGTCATAACTTGTGTTGCATGCATTTCCATCTCTTCATCTTCTTCATCCTCTTCCTCTTCCTCTTCCTCTTCTGCGCGTAACCTTTCTTGCCACTTATTGAACCAATTAAAACTCATTTTGAAAGTAACACAAAAAAGAAAAAAGTATGAAGCTTTAGGGAGAAAATGAAAGATTTAGAATAGCTACATATGAGAAAGTAGAAGGAAGATGTGAAAAAGAAGGTTGAGGTGATATGTATTTATAGTGTAAAAGTTAAAAATAAATAAATAAAGCAAACCAACGGCTATAAAAAAAAATCAAAATCAAAACCAACGGCTATTTAAAAAAAAACAAACCCAATAAGCTTTTGCAAGCTCGTGTGAGTAAACCTCATACACCATAGAATAGTGCACTGTGTTGAAACAACAAACCCAGTAAGTTTTTGCAAGCTCGTGTGAGTAAACCTAAATAACCACAACTGCACTCACAATAAACTAAGGGCTAAATACTAGTTAGTACCCTGTGGTTTAGGTCCAAAATCAATTCAGTCCCTGGACTTCTAATTTCATCAAAAACACCCCTGCACTTTCAATTTTGATCTAATAGGTCCAATTCGTTAATATTCTTTCAAATAGTTGGATTATTTGTTGAAAAACTATTTATTTTTAATAGTAGGACTCACTCCTAAATTGACAATGCAGACCACCTTGACACCACATCATAAAACATAGGCCATATATGATCCACATTAACAAGTTAAATAACTCAATTGTCGGAAAACTAACAAATTGGACCTATTAGATCAAAATTGAAAGTGCAGGGGTGTTTTTGATGAAATTAGAAGTTCAGGGACTGAATTGATTTTGTACCTAAACCACAGGGTAGTAATTTGTATTTAGCCCATAAACTAAATAAAACCAGTAATCCCTACATAGAAAATTAGTTCAGGAGATCACCAAAAAGCACACAATCCAAAACTATAGTAATTTCTGCATATAGTTTAGTTCAGGAGATTACAATAAAATCAACCAATAGAATGAAAAATGAAAATAAATAAGGAAGCCAAACAACTCACGCGAATAATGAGGAAAACCTTTCAACTCGAAGAATATAACTGACACCAAAATCACGAGGAATCACCGATTCAATTTCAGAAAGCAACACACATAATTCCCGAGGAAAACCTTTCAACTCAAGGTAAAGAAACACACACCATGATTCCTTGAAAACTCAATATTCTTTTTCCCAAAAGAAACAACACAAGTCACACCATGACGAAATCATATAAAATATTAACCTAACAAATCAATATGAAAATCCGGTTCAACCTGGACAAAAGAACTCAAAGAAGCAACTCACGCAATGAATCCTTCTAAATCTCAACACCTTTTCCCAAAAGGACAATACAACAAGTCACCCAGTGACCAAATCATATAAAATGTTAACCTAACAAATTTAAATATGATTCTTTGGTCCAACCTGGACAAAATGTGTACTCAGGAGTCGTAAGTAACCTACTTAGATCCATGAGATTCGATGGTAGACAGACTAGAGCTCTAATTGATCGTAACCACTCACCTGGCCAAAGGTGTGATTCCCGACACAACCTGCGACCCCGGATCCTTATGCCAACCTGACCCTTAGATCAAAACATCAAACGAGTCACACTGGACCCAAAATGTTATCCAAAACTCAAAGGATAAATCACAACCTGTGACTCCCAAATCTTCAAACACGTTTCAAAACAATAGAAAATATCATTTCCTACAATATATTGTTTCCCGAAAGTTATACCCCAAAACAATAAATGAACCAACTCACACGTATTACTTGTATCGCAACAAAATCACCAATACACATATTTCACGTAAATAAATATATATATATATACACACACACACACACACACACACACGTAGTCATTCACTCAGGAATGTCACTAATACCAACTATAGTTCACAATCACAAACTCGAGAAAAATCATTTTATAATAAAACCTCATTTTAACTTACCCATGAACTGTAGGCGATCAAGTTCATATAATTTAAAACAAATATTCATTTCCGAAAACGATTTCACAATTTAACAAATAATTATGAATAATAAAGTGACTCCGTTCATAAATGAAGCTCGTGAGATTTACTCACCTTTGAATCCCGCTGCGTCTTCTTACAGAACCGAGATAACAAGGTCACAGAATATCCGTCCAAGAATACTTAGTCAAGTACCTAATCACATACGGTCTCATCTCAATACATGAAATACAAAGCGATTAAAGTCTAAAACCCTGAAAGTAATGCCAATCTAGGCGAAACTTCATCTGAGACCACCCGAAGTCTCCAGAATACTTCTACAATTGATATGATAAAACTACAAGTCGATCGAACAGTCGGATCCTCACGGATCGAAAATCGAGCGAACCGAAAATGCTAAAAATCCTAACATGCATATACGATTTCCAAAAATTATGTATTATATATCAAAATGCTTGTATCGACGAGTAGATAATAATTGAAACCTGAAACCGCCCCTGATCAACATGGCCGGACACGCCGCCACAGGAGGCGGCAAGTGCACCACAAGCACCGCTGCCTGCCAAACTTAAAACTACGTTAATCCAACCATCCAAAATGGAGTTTACACTACAAGGATCAACTTTAATACCCGAGGTTTTGGCCGATTCGACCTAGATCGGCTAGAATCAATCCCACAATCTGAAATTCACTGTTCACCTCAAGTTTACTCTTCTCCGGTGCAAATCGTCCAAAACCACCACCATGGATCAAAAGATGAAGCTCCCACGAACCAAACAAGACCGGTTTGAAGCCCTGCCGTCGCCGAAGTTGAGATTTCTGGTCGGGTCCTAACATCACTGTCTTTCTCGGCTTCGACCCGCCTTCTGTGGTGGTCGTCGGAGGAAAAGGAAAGCTCGGAGACTACGGCTACGCAAGTCTGAGCTGTCCTGGGCCAGTGGCGTCGCCGGAGATGGCCGGAAAAAGAAGATGTAGTCGGGTCAGATCGGACGGAAAACTTTCAGACCCTAGGGTTTCCGAGGAGATAGAACGGAGAGAATGGTTTCCAATTTTGGAAACCCTCCAAAAATATCAAAATAATGAATTACTATTTTTGGAAACTTCTATTTATAGTAATTTATCAAAATAGTAGAAACTTCCGCTGACCATAACTTTCTCATACGAACTCTGATTTTCGTGTTCCATATATCTACGAACTCATATCGACGTGGTCTATAACTTTTCGTGAAGGAAGTTTTCGGAGAAACTGATACGCTAAAAACAAGCGCGCAATTTAACCCTGAAAAATGTCATCGTTAGTATATGGGTAAATAGGGATCGTTCTAACCGGGGATTGAGGGTACACCTGTAATTGCAAAAACAATTAATTAATTAGTAAAAGTAAAAAGTATTATTTACAAAAATAAAACAAAGAAAAGAAATATATACAAGTAAACACAAATAAGGGGGTCTTAGGAATATAAAATTAATAAATAAAATAAAGAAAACGTAAAAACATATATACAAGGGTGGAACGCAAGGAACAAAGATCAAAACCAATTCCATGTAATCAAATTCGATTCAAACCCTATAATTGTTCTTCCAAGTCATAAGAAAGAAGTTGATCATGTGAAACATTCGAAGCAAATGATTTCCCATATTTTACTTTCCTTTACTAATTAACCTAAGTGAAAGCACCTAGATCAATCCTATTAAACATGCAATCAAAGTCTAGAAAGCTAGCTAATCAAAACATGTTCAACGCAAGAAGCATAGAGAAAGGTTATCAACTTAAGTGCACAATCTAGTATGAATAAGTTCACCTATTTGCAATCCTCTTCAATGGAATTCGACCTTTGTCCAAAGCCTTTACTACTTGTGATTTAGGTTCACAAAACTATTAGGTGAATCGTTTGCCTAAATCTAGCACCAATTACATGCAAATCCTATAAGTGTCGACCCAAATAAGATAAACATATAAAAGTTTTCTGTAAAGCAAATTCAATCGAACAAACTCACATAAGCAACTTAGAATCACAATCATAGAATTTGAAAACTTTATTTAAACATAGAAATTGGGCTTAAACTTTGCCCTAAACGTTATTGTTAACTAGAAACAAGTTCATACGAAATCAAACAAGGAAACCAAAAAGGTTACAAGGAAAAGGAACGAATTACACCGTGAGTGGAGATGGAGATGGAGAGCTTGATGGTTGGATCTTGAATCTTGGAAGCAAGCCTTCAAGGTGGATGATGGAGGATATGATCTTCACGACTACTTCTTCTTCTTCCTCTCCTTGCTTGAAAACGCAGAACTTTGCAACTAGAGAATGGAGAAAATTTTTCTGAATGAAGAGGTGTTGTGGTGTGTTGGTGTAGAGAATGCTCCTATTTATAGGAGGATGGCAACTTAGTCTCCAAGTCTTCGAGATTGATCCACACAGCATTAACAAATCAAATAATGTCACGTCAGCTCTGCTATGTCATCCAACCAATCAAAAACCTCCAATTTAACACCTTGATTTAGGGAGATTATTTTTCAATTAATTGCATGATTATTTTCTTATTTTTCTCTTAATTTTCGGCCAAATTGCTCTTGAGTGAAAATAGGAATGAATCTGGACTTGTTTTGGACCTTTTCTCCCTTAAATCTCTCCATGGCTTTATCCTTAACATCCTCCCCTTGATTTTCTCTTGATTTTCACATTAAAATTGCAGATTTTATTCTCTAATTTCAGCCAACATATCTGGAGGGAATTAAGGAACGAATCTGGACTTGTTTTGAGCCTTTTCTTGTTGCACAATCCCTTGAAACTCTCCCTTGATATTCTCAACGTAATCTCCTTGATTCTCTCCTTGATTTTCACATTATCTCCATCATTTCCCATGCAAAAATCAGATTTAATCTCCCATAATATCTCCCACATCATCTTCAAGCCATGTGGTCTCCTAATGCCTTCAGGTTTCCTAGCCTCATCAAGATTCCTGCGTTGACTGGGATTCCTAGTCGGACCAGGAAAACTCCATTTCTTCATTTCAGCTCATTTCTGCATCCCTTCTGCCTTTAAGCTCATTTCTTCTCCATTTATTCGATGTACCTAGAAAATAGAAACTAAATTAAAAATGATTAAGTAAAGGAAATAACTAAGCAAAATATGGGGAAATAACTATTAAAACATCGCATTAAAATGCTCCTATCAGAAACCCAACGTATGAAAGTCAAACTTCCTACCCCCGTAAAACCGTGAAATTCGAATAATTATTCGTCCGAAAATAATTCAACTCCACCCCCGAGCCACGCAATTGTCCTAACAATCAATTTAAAAATCTCTAGAAAATCATCGGTAATTAATACAAATTTTCGGGGTATTACACGCAGAGTCGTCGATATGTAGCCGGAAACGGAACACCAAGTAGTTCCATACTATAGAATCAATGCCAATCAAATCCCAAAACATTAACACAAACCATATGAAATCCAACCACCTAGGGGATAAGATCCCTCAAAACAACATCATACTCTCTACCATCGAGACTCAAACCAAGAAAGTGTCGTGGCTACCGAAGGAGGACCGAGAATCAGAACCATGGAGAATGGGGGGTGATGAACCCACACGTGAGCACCCATACTCACCTAGGTAAGTGCCTTGCACTTTATCATCGCAACCACTCAAAATTAACCTTGTGGTATAAAAATATTTAATTTTCTCCTGTGGTTTGTGAAACTAATTAATATTGGTTTAAATGCTATTTTTTTGACAAAAACCCCTCATGTTGAAGGATAAAGTTGTCATTTCAATTTAAAATAGAAAAAGAAATTAAATTAAAGGGTTCTTGACCAAAAGCACCAAAATGAGGCAAAGTTATCTCATTTACCCCAGCAATAGATTTTTAATCCCACCTACACAATTTCACATCAAATGACCATTTTGCCCTAAGCCTAATTATTAAACTACAACATTGCCACTCCCTTTCCTCTCTCTCTCTCTCTCCTCTCTCCAGAAGACGCTCTCTCTCTCTCTCTTCACTCTCGCACTATGCCGGCAGCTCTCTCTCTTCCTCAGCACGACGTCGGCACTGCCGCGCCATGGAGGCTCCGGACTTGGAGGAAGAGATCGGAGCTTTCTCCGGTTGCGGCGAAGACACTCGACGGCAAGGCCCAGCCGCGATTCGAACTCCGATCGACAAGGCCCAGCTCCGATTCCGATCTGATTCTGATTCCGATCGACAAGGCCCAGCCCCAATTCCGAACCCAACACCTCCAATTCCGGTCAGCTTCACGATGGAGGCTCCAAGGTGGTGAGAAATCGGCGACATCGTGGTTCACGTCTCACGGTTGAACTGTTCGAAATCCGATTAGGTGCCCATATCAATTTCTAGCTTTTTTTTTTTTTTTTAAGTAACGGGACAGAAGGAAAGAAAAAAAAGTTTTGAATGTCTATTGCTCCCTAATAGACGTCTATTACCCTTCTATTGGAGGGCAATAGACGGCTATTGGAGGGCAATAGACGTTTTGAATTGATGTAATCTCCTTTTTTTTTTCTCTGTAATCAAAGTTTTATTTGTCTAAATTTAGGGAGATTAGTTCCCATTCTGGCAACTGAAAGTCCTATTGGGGGGCAATACATGGCTGATAGTCGTCTATTGGGGGGTAATACATGGCTGATAGTCGTCTATTGGGGGGCAATAGACTTCTATTGCCCCTCTATTAGGGGGCAATAGATGTCTATTGGGTGCAAAAAAACTTTCCGGTGAGATTTTCAGCAAATGTCGGTAGGTGGCAGCCGGTGACCGGAATCCTGCGGCCGGTGACCAGACTCCCGCGGCCGGTGACCGGGCTCCGGTGAAGTCTCCCATGGTTTCTCTCTCTTCCATTCTCTCTCTCTCTCTCTAAGTAACAAAGGGGTGAGGGTAAAATAGTATTAAAAAAATTAAAAAACAAAAAAAAAATCTTAATGGGGTATTAGGGAAGACCTCCTTAGAGTGTTTTGGGTAAGAGTTAATTAAAAAAAGGACTAAATTCAGTTTACCCCCTCCAACTTTAGGGTAAACATCAGTTTGGTCCCTAATCTTTTTTTTTAATCATGATGGTCATTGCACTTTTATTTTCCATCACACTCGTCCAAAATTTAAATTTTGATTGAAATGTGAAGTCAGATGCTAACTTGGCACCGACATGAGGGCCCACTTTTCAGACTTTCAACCCCTTAGAAGGGCATAATGGACATTTAACCCCAATCTCAAAATTAAAAATTAACAAATAATAAACCCAAATAATATAATCTCAAAAATTAAAATTAAAATTCTCTTCCTCCCTCTATTTCTCTCCCAGCTTCTCACCTCCCTTGGATCAGATCATCTGAGCTTCATCATAGACCAGAAGAAGAAGACCAAGCCAAAATACGACATGGCGTTCATTGAGCGTTGGCTGTTGCTAAAGCCCTTTGTGAATGGCGAACTCACTGTGTTTCTTCAAGGCTTGACCCTTTATGTTCCTTTCACTGCCATCTACTACTCCCCATTGTTATCTTCCCTTCGCCGAAGTCCCAGATTTCTGGGCTTCAACATTCTTGCCAAGGTCCCATCTTTTTCAACATTATTTTAGTTAGTTCATCATATATGCAAGGTAATTATGGAAAGAGAAAGCATCTGCAATGGTACACAGAAACTGAGAAAAGTCACACACACAGTACATATTCATGATTTCATTCACCAAAGACTGGTAGACATAGGGGTTGCATAGAGTCAAAGCTCCTTACCTAATTCATTTCAGTATCCCATTAGGCCAAATCCTAACAGCCTCTGTTATTGTTTTCATGCAAATCATAATCCATTTCACACAACCATCAAAGAGAGAGAAATATAAACAACATATTTCCTATCCCGTACTATTTTCCGATCTATTTCACCATCCTCCAGTTATAGCACATCCAAGAATGAACAATAACACCTAAACAATTAAGCACTGATATAAGGTTGATACATAATTTTTTTTTTTTTTTACTTGGATGATAATTGCAATTCTTTCAATCTTGTGAAATAATCTGCTTAAATAGAAATAGAAAGCAGCTATAGAAGCTAAGAAGAAAGAGTGAATCAGACTAGCTAGCAATAACTGTAAATCCTTACACACTGACCCAATTGAGAATTTCAACCCTAAAATAATCCCCAAATTTGAATAATCATCCAAAACAAGAAAACAGAAGAGTAGTGAGAAGATACTTACAATAGAAGAAGAATGAAGCTGTGAATTTGGCGATGAGAAAGGAAGGAGTGCCGGGTTCGCCAAATCTGCAATTTTTGCAATTACTAATTCCAGATCCTTTGTGGAGAGATGGGTTGTGGAGTTTGCAGATCGGGTTGGGGCGCCAGGGTTTTTGTGGTCTGTGTGGGAGGGAGAGTCGATGATGATGGCAGCGTAGGGGCGGCTGGAGGAGGGTGGTAGGTGGTTGAATCATCGTCGTCTTCTATATGAAACCAGAGAGAGAGAGAGGTGAAGTCTTCGAAGAAGAAGAATATGTGCAACAAGGGGCAGTTTTGACATTTCATCTAAACTAAGGGCCAAAGTCTGAAAAATGGGTCATCATGTCGGTGCCAAGTCAACATCTGACGTCACATTTCGAGCAAAATTTTAATTTTGGACAAGCGTGATGAAAAATGAAAGTGCAAGGATCATCATGATTAAAAAAAAATTCAGGGACCAAACTGATGTTTGCCCCAAAGTTGGAGGGGGCAAACTGAATTTAGTCCTTAAAAAAACTTAATGGGGTAAGTGGGAAAAAATCTCTAAAAATGGGGTAAATGGACAAAAACCCTAAATTAAATAGTATTTGAATAATGACACTAATTAAAAAAGGGTGCAGCTATTGCCACCCTACAAACCACTTTGTTCACCCTACATGCTCTTCTCACCCTACATATATTTTATAAGTTTCAAGTTTACTTTGTTCACCCATTTATAGTACCAAAAATACCATTTTCCTTACATGCTCTTCTCACCCTACATATATTTTTTTAGTTTCAAGTTTGCTTTGTTCACCCTACATGCTCCTCCGTTTTTTTAGAATGCAAGAAATCCTCATAATCAAGCTTAAAGGATCAACCTCCTCAGAGAGCTCGACAAAACCCATTATACAAGAAGCAAAGATGAGGGTCTTCCAACTCGATCTTAGGATATATGTTCTTCAAGAAATCAATATTCAAGTCCACTCAATTATGTGATAATGACCTGAAGAAGAATTCTAATAGGTATGTTGTATGCGTACGTATGTTTTCATATAGCAAGAGAATCCAACTTGAAGAAAAGAAAACAAAAACGTGATTACATCATTTTCAGGCTCCAAGTAGGTGTTTTCAGACTCCATTAGCATTAATATTTTTGAGGCATAGTTGTTAACATAACATGAGAACGATTGAAGATGATGAGTGCTAAAAAAGAAAGTGTTAGGGTTTAATGATGATTTAAACGATTAAGCTTCAAGTTTAAGTACATGTCCTATAGGGAATAAAAAAACAAATTGTAATTTTTAATAAGATACTATCCTTAATTGTAATTTTATTTTAGGGTATTTTGGTCTTTCAATAAATCAGAAAGTTGTAGGGTGAACAAAGTGGTTCGTAGGGTGGCAATAGCCAAACCTTTAAAAAATTGAAGGTTGTGGAATTCTGGTTTTTATTTATTTTTAATTTCATTTTTTATAAAACTTCTAATTTATTTTGTTTTCGTTTTATTTTTTTATTGAGATGACAAATTTATCCTTATAAAATTAGCTTTTGGACCAACTTTGATCAATTTCGCAAATCAAAAGGGTAAAATTAAACATTTCGAAACCACAAGGTTAATATTGAGTATCGCCCCAAATCACAGGGATCATTTCTAACTTTTACCCTTCGTTTAAAACCTATGGAGATTACATGGTGCAATCTGAGCCATTGATTTCAGTCACCGACTGATCTGGGCCGTGCATCATTCATTCTATTTGAAGTCTAAAAAATATCGAGACGAAATCACACAGTGTAGAAGAAGCCAAGTCTGTCTACCCGGTTCCTTGACCCGTACATAAACCCATAATGGTGACCCCGATTCCTCCTTTCAATTCCGGCGACCTCAGTTCGGCGGACCGATGACGTTGAAATCATCTTGGAGGTGTGCAGCAGGGCTTTGTCCCCTTTGGTTCAAACGGGCGAGCTGTGACGGCGGGCCGAGGCTCGAAAGTTTCGACTGTGCATGGCAATTTCCAGTCAGATTTTTCGACTTCGACCACGACTACTGGCGAGACTGGTAGCGGTAACTGCGTCTCGACGAGGTGAAGGGTTATATGGTGTCTCTATTTTGGATCCTCAACTTTGGAGAGAGAATCAAAACTTGGAAGCTTCGGAGTTCCCGGCGGGTTTTCTGCAATTTCCAGCGAATTTGGTCCCAATCAGTGATGACCAAGGTAAGAGGTTTGATGTACTCTTCGAGTTCTATACGATTATGCATGTGTTCATTTACGAGTTTTGGTTAAGTTTTGGAGGAATTTGTATTTTGGGTCTGGTGGCCACCAGTGAGGGAGAGATGAGTACATGTTGAGGCAGAGGCCAACATGTCTTGGCACCGATCGAGTCAAGCCCTCCATTCCCAAAATGCATATCAGACACCTGCAATATATATATATATATATATATCAGAGGCGGACGTCCGCACTGCCCCAAAAGTGCGGACGTCGATGCTTCTGCTCAGTTTAGGCTGCGACGGCGCGGCGGGACTTGCCGGACGGAGGCCAGGGGTCGATCTTGACCTTCTTCTTGCTGGTGGACTCGCCGGCTACCAGTGTGCAGTCGCTGCCCAAAACCTTGAAGTTTCAGGTGAGGTCGTTGCCCAGAACCTTCGACCTCGATCGCTGCCCAGAAGTAGTCTGGGATGCCTCTGGCCTCTGTCTGACAAAATTCGCGCCCCTGTCGGAGCCTGACTGCTGCAAAAGCATCGACGTCCTCACTTTTGGGGCAGTGCGGACGTCAGCCCTAGAACGGGCCTGTACACACACACACACACACGTTAAGTCATCAGAGCATAGGTCGGCTCTGTAAGTGAAGTGTAGGAGCTTTGAGTAGCTTCTTGAGTTGTAGTCTTTTGAGGAATGGGAACCTCTAGATTAGACTCTGGTGGAGTGGTCGAGGATGGTTTTCATGGAAAATCGTATCCTTTGTGCGGAGTAGTCGTTTGGTTGTTGGGGTCATGGCGTTTGACCTATGCTTGTATCTAAAGTCGGTACAAGTGTTTGATCGAGTGTAGTTGTGCCTTCCTAAGTTGGATTGGCAGAGGTATTAGGTGGAAGGTGCTTATTAGGGGATAGTCATCTTGTTTAATTGCGTGGTGTCTTAGTGGACATTTTTCAACATACTATTATGTGTTTAAGGTGACTCCGAGGTATCTATGCTGACCTTGTGTGTGGTTTGAGTTCTTGGTATGGTATTGAGAATGATTGTGGAATGCTGCTTCTCTGATTGTTGTTGTGGTAGAAATTTTCTGCAATTTGATTGTGTTCGTGGAATGCTTTGTGATGACCTATGTGTAGGTTAGCTGAGGCTAAACCTTACTGTAATTTTGGTTATGAAATGGTAGGAATTGATGAGTGATTATGCATGCCTTATTTTGATGGTGATTGAGACCTTGGTGTAGTTTTGATTGGTGAAACAAATCCATTGTGAGTTGGAATGGTTTCACTGTAACATTGTTTGCGTAGTGAAGTGCTTGTGTGGCAGCCTTTGTGGCAGTGCCAGTAGTGCTTTTGTAGCAGCTTTTATGGCAGTACTTGTAGAGCTTGTGTGGTAGTACTGGGTGGTGGTCTATGTGACAACGATTATGTGTGTAATGTTATGTGTTGATTTATGTGTGAGTATGGTCATTGTTGCGGTAGTAGAGGATCTATACCACTTTGATTGTAATTACAATGACAGGTTTCATTTTCAATTCTTGTAATGCTGGGGTTACATTATTGATGTAATGATGCAGATACTGTTGTGATAACAGGATTCTGGACTCTTGTGTAGTTTGTACATAGAGCCGTAGTTTTGTAGACTAAGGTCTGTTGGACCTGTTGTGTTTTCAGTAAAGGGTGGAGATTCGACGATTGGCTTTGCCTTATCTCCTTGTGTTCCTGTTGTGTGGAACATATTGATGTGACTATGATGAAGATAGAGACTATATTGGATCCAGTGTGTTTGATTGTGGTATTGTTGGAAAGGGTATTGATGCGGCCCTTGTGGATGATCGGCTTGTTTTTCCAGACGGGACAACTTAGCAACTTGGATCGAGGGATATTGACTTGCTCAATATCTGGTGGAGGCTTAATGACGAGAGCATTACTTACAGGATAGCGTGGACTGGATTTGAGAACGAGTTAGCCTTACCTGATTTTTGGGTAGTGTGCTTAAATTTCGGGACGAAATTTCTTTAAGGAGGGTAGAATGTAAGACCCCGGAAATTCGTTATTAATTCCTAAATGTTTCCTGGGATTAATAAAGTGTTCGTTTGTACGATTTCGTGGTTCGAGGGTGGAGTGAAATTATTTTCGGATGAATAATTATTCGAAGTACACGTTTTAGGGGGTTACGAAGTTTGACTTTTTATACGTTTAGATTCTGTGAGATCTTCCTTCACGGAAATTGTAGAGCGCGTCGATACAAGTCTGTGGACATGTGGAACGCGAAAATCGGAGTTCGTATGAAGAAGTTATCGCATTCGGAAAAAGTTTCCATTTTGGTTAAATAGGAAAAAAATCTGAAAAATCAGAAGTTTCCGAAATGGGAAACTTTTTCTCTCTCTTCGGTCCCGACCCCGGTTCACCCCCTCACCTTCGCCGGCCGATTTCTTCCTCCTCCGGCCACCTTTTGCTTCGATTCCAAAGGGAATCCTGCTCTCCTCAGTCTCCTCTACACGTCTGTGGTGGTGATTCGTCGTGGGAAGCACCGTAGACGACGCTACAAGGTCGAGAAGTTGCACGGTGGTGCTGCAAATCGCCTCAAATCGCCGGCCTTGGTTCTCCCAGCTCTGGCCACTATAGCTCGAGTTCTTTGAGGGCTTTTCTAGCCCAGAGGAAGTAGAAGCTATACCCAAGTAGGCTTGCAGCGATTTGATCTGTGGTGATCGAATTTTGGAGTTTTTGAAACTAGGGTTTTTCGAATCCTTCGGCTTGCGAGGTAATTTCCGGCCATATGGCTTCGAATTCTAACTTTGTGCTAGTTATGAAAGTTTCAATTGGAGTTGAGATGAAGAACTTTTGTGTTGGAAGTTTTGCCAAATTCCAACTTTGGGCCGGTGGCGGTGCCGCCACTGTGGTGGTGTTTTCCAGCGGTTTCCGGCCACCTCAGGGACAGTTTCTGTTCCTGATTTCGATCTATTCATCGATACGAGCATTTCGATATATAGTTTGTAATTTTTGGAGATCGTATGAGCATGTTAGGGTTTTAGGGTTTTCGATTCGTTTCGGTTTTCGATCCGTGAGGATTCGGTCGTTCGATCGACTTGTAGTTTTGATTTATTGATCGTAGAAGTGTTCCGAAGACGTTGGATGGTCTTGGATGAGGATCCGACTGTTGGATCGTCGTATAATTGTGTTTTGTGAATTGTGTGCTTTGTGTTGTATTGAGTGTGACCTTGATGTGATTAGGTGATTGACGGAATTGTGTGAGCGGAGTATGAATGATTTTGTGCTTGTCTTGGTTTTGTGTGAAGACGCATCAGGATTTGGAGGTGAGTAAATCTCATGTGGTTCATTTATGAACGGATTTATTTATTACTTGGAATTACTTGTTTAACTGTTAAATCATTTTCGAAACAAATTATTTGTTTTAAAATATATGAACTTGATCGACAACGGTTCATGGGTAAGTTAAAACAATGTTTTGATATATAATGATTTTCGAGAAGTATAATTTATAAAACTATAGTTGGTATTAGTGGTCATTCCTGCGTGAATGACTACGTATATATATATTTACGTGGAATATATATATTGATTGGCGTGTTATCGAGTGATGAGATGATTGGAATGGATTGATTGTTATTCAATCTTTTATTTCCGCACGTAAGATGTTGAATAATGAATTGTTGAACATGTGGTGAGAAAGCTACCCTGTATGTTACGAATTTTGGATTTAGGGTCGACGTAGTGACCGGTATGAGGGAATCGGATGCTCTAATCTTAGGCGGATGATGGGCTACGATTGGTTGAGGGAATCGGATGCTCTAATCTTAGACGGATGACGGGCTACGATTGGTTGAGTGTATCGGATGCCATAACCTTGGGCGGGTGACGGGCTACGATTGAGGCGAGTGTATCGGATGCCATAACCCTAGGCGGTGACTGGCTACGATTGAGGTAACGATGTCGAGTTTTGAAACGAGTCATGTTGTGAGATGATTTATTTGGAGTTGATGGGTGATCATTGACTTTGGTGTTGATGGGTGATCATCGACTCTAGTGTGAGTTGTTGACCTGTGTGGTGATCTGTGTGATGACCTGTGTGGTGATCTGTGTGATGACCTATGTGGTGATTTGTGTGATGACCTGTGTGGTGATTAGCGTTATTAATTGATGTTTTTAATAAATGTTTCTATTTATTTCTATTATTGAATTGTTTGTTTTCTTGGTAATCTCCTGAACTAAATTCTATGCAGGGATTACTATGATTTTTATTATTTGTTTTATTGTAATCTCCTGAACTAAGTTATAAGCAGGGATTACTGTCTTTTGTATTGTTTGTTTTTAATGTGATCTCCTGAACTAAATTATATGCAAGGATTACCGCTTTTTGAATTGTTTGTTTTAATGTAAATTCCTGAACTAAGTTATATGCAGGGATTACTATGATTTCTATTGTTTGTTTTTAATGTGATCTCCTGAACTAAGTTTCCATGCAGGGATTACTGATTTTACTTAATTCAATTGTAAGTGCGGTTGTGGTTTGAGACTTGTAGTGAGTTGTGAATGAGTTGTGAGGTCATCGTTTTGACAAATGCTTTATGTTGAGGGGAAGTGAATGTGATTTGTCGTTGAGATGATATGATATGATATGAACTTGATGTTTGGTTGTGTTTTCTGAAATTAAATATTGTTGCTTTAATTCTTCTCTCGAGTTGAGAAATTATAAGCATGCGTGACGTGAGTCACTTTATTTGAGTTTACTCATACGGGCTTAAAAAGCTTACCGGGTTTGTTTTGATCAATCCCGGTGCACTATTCTATGGTGTAGGGGTTTTTGTGCAGGTTAGAATATCGATTAATCGTCGTCGAAGCTGAGTTGTACGTTGGGTAGCGTGGACGTCGAATGGTACTCTTAGTTTTAAGTCTTCCGTTGTGTAGTGAGTTGTGGTGGGTGTGTTTACTTATTGAATTGTCATTCAGTTTGATTTGTAAACTATCTGTAATGTAATATGTGACTCTAAAGAGTGAGTCGGTATTTACATTGTGAGCTCAGTTTGTTTGTTGCTTAGTTTAAATGAAAAAATTTCTATGTGTGTTTTCTTGTGTTTGTTCTCGCGTTTCGGATTTGAATTTTCTTTATTCAAAATTCGGGGCGTGACAGTCCTCCTCCCCATACATACATACATACATGCATATACCTAGAGAATCTTGAAAGTCCCATCAAAGCGGAAGTGAAGAGGGAGATTTGGGCTGTTCTTCTTGAGGGTTACTCGTGCATAAATAGCCCATGAGCAATTTCTTAGCGATTTGGGTGTGGAAGAAGTAGAGAAGGTCAGATAGAAGAAAGAGTCAAAGGGGGGTTCTAATTTGCAGCTGAGGACGACGAGTCTTCAATCTTACCACTCCCCGTCTACCTACTTTTACCCAATCAACCTACCTCCATCATTTGATTTTTTATTTTTTTTTACCTTGCACTTGTTTCCAAGGAAACGGTAAAGGTTATAATGGACTAACGGCAGGTTCAGAACCCTAAATGACATGTTCAAAACCCTAAATGAAAGGAGTGGCTGTCGTTCTGCCACGTCACCGGGTGAGCACTACCTTGGTGGATGGCAGAATTTTCCGTCTTTGCTTTCTTGGTTTAATTCTAAGGCCTCATTTCGTTCGCGGAATGGAAAGGTTGGGAAGGGAAACTTTATTATTTCCTGTGTTTGGCACACCCAAGGAAATTAACAACTTTCCTGCATAAAGAGAAAATAAAGGAGAAAATAGATCCACCCATACCCCATGGGATTTATTTTGCCCTCATACTTTCCCTTCATTAATTGCATATTAATTGCATACTCTAATGGTTGTTATTACCAAATTATTCAAGACACTTTTGAATCTTGAATTGTTTATGTTTTGATAATAAAGATATTATTGAAAAATTGATGTTACCTACTTTTCTATTCATGCACAAACTAAACATCGAAAAGGAAAGTAAAATACATTTTCCGATTACTTTTCCGGCGCTTCTAAACATTAGTAGAGAAACTAGTGAGAAATTTACTTTCCTATGCTCATGGGAAAAACCAAATAACCAAATTTATTTTCCGGCGACCAAACGAGGGCTAAATACTTCCTTTCATACATTAATTTTGATTTTTACGTGCAATGATTGAGTTGTCCAATGAAAGCATAGGATTCTCTTCCCGATACTGGAAAAATAATGTCACGGTGTTGGGGTAGGAGACTGGGTTTGTGTCAGGCTGTAGGCAAGATTACTCTGCCCGGTCTGGTTGTTACCCACTGAGCTCACAACTAAGATTATAGGCCGCTCAAAAAGTGTTCACAAATATAATTTCGATGCCTCTACAATGTATATATATATACACGGAGGCGTTCCAAAGAGGATGTCCGCACTTTCGTTCCAAAGAGGATGTCCGGACAGCGCTGCAGCAGCTCGGCTAGGGGCGCGACGAAGCGGCGGGGCTTGCCGAACGGAGGCCAGGGGTCGGACGGACCGGTCTGTGGCCAGTGGAGTCGCCGGCGACGTGGTTGCAGGGCTGCCCAGAAACCTGCAGCAACGACCTCCTCCAACCTCGATGGCTGCCCCGAAGCTGTCTGGGATGGTTCCGGCGTCCGTCCGGCAAGCCCCGCCGCCCCGTCACCGCCTGAAAGCTGCTGCAGCAGCGCCGTCCGCACTTTAGCGAAAGTGCGGACGTCCTCTTTGGAACCCGCCTGTATATATATATATATATGAGAGACTAGGACTACCACCACACAATCATGTCGTCTATGCCAATTATTTCTGCATCATTTCAAGTACCGCAAGTTGCAAAGCCTGAAATTGTTCGCCGGACGGCAAATTTTCCACCAAGCATATGGGGAGATCGCTTCATCAACTATGATTCCCAACACACTGTAAAACTCAATATTACTCCAGCACATTAATAATAGGGCTCTGGTTTTCACACTCTAGTTTCCATCATTTCATATTTATAATTTGCCCTGTTCAGTGTATTGAAAAATCAATGTGAAGAAGTCACTTCCCTTCAATTCCACATGTTTACTTTTCCCAAAATTCGATCGATTTACATGGTTTTGACTCATTTAATTGTTTTTGTAGCAGAAGACTGATGCCATTTGGCAGCAACAGGTTGAAAAGCTGAAAACAGTAGTGAAGAGGGAAGTTTTTACTAATGAAGGTGATTTTTCACATCGACTGAAGTTCATTGATGCAATACAACGACTTGGCGTGGCATACCAATTTGAACATGAAATAGAAGAATCACTACAACATATCCATGCTAAATATCGTGATCACACTACCACAAAGCTGACCAAACCACACCATTGTGAATGGTGTGGATTGAAGCTATAGACACTGATGATTGGTGCGGAATAGCAATAGCCACCACCATAGACACTAATTAAGGAGGGTAGCCTTTGCTGGCGTGACAAACACTCAAAAAGAAACTATCATTTTTTTGGTGACTTTCAAACTGTGGGCCCCATCATCATAAAACACACTATCTAACAATGGTGATTGCAATATTTCAAATTTAAAAAAAAAATTAAAATTAATATACAAACTGAATAATTGTTATCAAATCACTTTTGTGAAAGAAAAAAAAATTAGCAGCCTTAATTCTAGGCATGATATCTGCAACTTCCACTTCTCCTCCATGGATGACTACATAAACAAGCCACATAAACACAGATCACATCTGCAATTCATAGATCATAGTCACGACTGCAAGTGATATTCTCCAAGACTGAAAAAGATCAGAAAAATATGTTAATTTCAACCTGCCCAAAGGATCGCCATCTAGAATATCAGTTCCAACATTGTAGACTATCAACTCAGGAGCAACAAACTGTACCCAGCAACCACAAGTAAACTAGTTCATGAACTTAGTTACTTAGTTGGAATCCAATCCCCAGTAGGTACCAAAATATTCAGGTCATGACAAAGAAAGAAACGTGTGTTTGACTAAGCTAGCTATAATGGTACGCAAACAAAACTGGTGGATATAATATTGATCATTCAAGGAATGAATAAGCCACATATCAGAAGCCAATTCTATAGTAATAAACAAACAACAAACAAAGAAAATGAAAGTTAAACTAAGACATTACTCTGTGAATTGCTTCCAAACCCCAAAAACAAAAACCACCAAACATAGAAACTTACAAATTGGTTTAGGGAATGATGAAGTCAGCCTGTTTGTATGGATTACACTCTAGCATTAGCTTCCAAACTCCCCAAAAGCACCTGAGCAGTGACCTATCATAGACTGGAACATACAAGAAACATCATCAGCAAATCCACACATACTGAAAGATAGAGAAAGAGCAAGGGATATTACAATTTAGTGCAATACATTTTGGAATACTAATTCAAACTATATCTATCAACATGAAAATCACCCACACCGTCTTGTGAAACAAGCACATGTTTATGTCTATGTTTCTCAGTTATAATTGCTAGTTATGAATGTACAACTCACATTCGATAATTTCTTTAGTTACCAATATAGACTGCACAACTAAATAAAGATCATGATCAGTACCGTGATGACAACCATCTTTACAATGCTGCGCTATGTTTTCAGCTTTTAAGGCAACATGGATATCATATTTCATCTGGTACGTAATTCTGTTATTGAAATTTATGTCTGTGCAGGCCTGCAAAAGCTGTTGTTTTTATTCTTATATATGCTGATCAATGGCATGCATTTTTGGAGAAAAAATACAGATATCTTCAACAAGTTCAAAGATTCAAATGGTAGCTTCAAAAAATGCTTAATTGCTGACCCCTGTGGTATGCTAAGCCTCTATGAGGCGACACATCTTAGGGTTAATGAAGAAGATATACTTGAAGAGGCTCTTCTGTTCACCACCGCTCAACTCGAGTCTGTGCTTAATAACAATGTAAGCTATCCAGCACTACTGACTGAACAAATAACTGAAGCTTTGAAGAGACCTCTTCGAAAAAGTCTAGAGAGATTATGTGCCAAGTGTTACATGTCAGTCTACCAAGATGAAGCCTCACACAGTGAATCTTTGTTGAAACTTGCAAAGTTGGATTTCAATCTTGTGCAATCTTTACACCAAAAGGAGCTCTGTGATGTTACAAGGTACATACATACATATATACATATATACATACATATATACATATATATATATATATATATATATATATATATATATATATATATATAATTAGGCTCATAATAATTAAGTGCTCTGGTCTTTGTTGTCAATTTTTCAAGTGGAATTAGGAGGTCGGTTTATCAATTTATTGAACTAATTAATATCGTTTATTAGGTGGTGGAGAAAACTAGACTTCGAAAAGAAACTGCCATTTGCAAGAGATAGGGTGGTGGAGTTGTTCTTTTGGATAGTAGGAGTATATTTTGAACCTCAATACTCTACTGGCAGAATTATTATGACAAAAGTGGCTGTTCTTCTCATAGTTTTGGATGATATCTACGATGCATATGGTACATTTGAAGAACTCGTGATTTTTACCAAAGCAATTGACAGGTTTAAAGTGATATATCGTTAGTTACTTTGCTAATTAATTTTTTTTCCAAGACTCCTACTATATATATAAATATGCTTAAGATTATCGTATATATGAATATATTTCAGGTGGGATCTCAAATGCATAGATGAATTCCCGGATTATATGAAAATATTCTATTATGAACTTTTGAATCTTTTCAATGAAATTGACGAGGTGATATCAAAGGAAGGAAGATCACACCGAGTTTCATATGCAATACAAGCTATACGTAATACACTAATGAAATTAACTAATTTTTATATTTAGTTCACTAGTTTAATATGCATGTGTGTGTGTGTGTATTTATTTAGTTATCTATATGCTCAGATGAAAAATCAAGCCCGATCGTATTTCAACGAGGCTCAATGGTTACACGAAGGACGCATTCCGAGCATGGAAGAGTATATGCGCGTTGCAACCGTTTCGATCAGTTACACCTTTCTAACGACCATTTCATTACTTGGCATGGAAGATATTGTAACCAAGGAGGCATTTGAGTGGTTGATGAATGACCCTAAAATTCTTAGAGCTTCCAATACCATTTTTAGGCTCATGGATGACATTGTTTCCACCAAGGTACATACATATAACACAACAGATTTGTTAGCTTAATATATGTTTGTTTTAATTTAGGCTTATAATTACCTAGTTTAATTAGAGTGTTGGTGCCAATTTCGGCATCAACGAGTCAACGGAAGTTCCGTTGAAATCCAAGTGTAAAGTGGTGGGGTTGTTTTCTTCAAGTGGGCCTATCTTTTCCTTCGATTAGTTTGACTACGTGAGTAGCCCTGGTCGTCCACTTGTGACTGAAGGTATGCCCTAGTGGTCCTGTGCCTAGCCTTGGTCGTTCACCTCTTGTGACTGAAGGTATGGCCTCGGGCTTCCTTCACCTGATGCTGGGCCTCCAAGCTACCTTGTTTGGTGAAACTGATAGTCTCGTCTCGGACTTCCTTCACCTGATGTTGGGTTTCCAAGCTCCTTTCTTGGGTGGAACTGATGGCCTCACGTCGGGCTTCCTCCACCTGATGTTGGGCTTCCAAGCTCCTTGTTGGGTGAAACTGATAGTCTCGTCTCGGACTTCCTTCACCAGATGTTGGGCTTCCAAGCTCCTTTCTTGGGTGGAACTGATGGCCTCACGTCGGGCTTCCTCCACCTCGAGTTGGCGGAGCTCTATGGAAAGGACTATGCATTTTGGCATAGCTTTCGGAGAGAAGAGAAAGTGAAGTCCCCCCCCCCCCCCCCCCCCCTCAGCCTTGTGAAGGCTGGGTATTTATAGGAGAAGAGAGTTGACGTGGAAAGGGAAAGGCATGGCTCAATCCCATAAAATCGGGGTGTCAGCCTCCCACTCTCTGCCTACTGACACTCCGGGATGGGCTGACAGAGTTGGTACGTGACAGATGTCACCACCATGTGGTCCGATATGGTTGGTGAAGGGTCAGGGACAGGTGTCGCCTATCCAAACTTCCCTTTTTCCTGGAATTACTCTTAGGCCATGCCTTATGTCGGAACTTGACACGTGGCATGGTTGGTGAGATTTTGCTTTGATTGGTGCTCCATGTCTCATCATGACGATTACATGTGCGTGAGCTTGGAGGTCGAGGTTTTAGCCTTGGAGCTCGTGGTCATGATCCTTAGAGGTCGAGGCTTCTAAGCTTGGGGGTCTAACTCTTGGTCTTGGGGGTTGAGACTCTTGGTTCCTTTGGACTGTGTTATTCTAGTAGTGAGGTCGTGATATGCTTTTGCCTTGCCATCCAAGATGGTGAGTCAATCACATGGTGACCGTCCAAGACTTAAGAGGTGGAGATCCAAGGTTGAAGACTTGGAGTACCAAAGTGAGGCATCTCACTAGTCATGATTATTTCCATCTTAGGGTAATCTTTTCTTTCTCGATGAAAGGTTTAAGTGCGTCGAAAGGTCAGAGTCCTACGTGGACTCTTTGACATTTCAACGCGTACCACGTGGAATGGTTTGAAAAGTCAAAAGTATTTGTCGAACCAAATTATGACATCAACATAGAGTATTTTACTTCTGCAGTTTGAGAAAGTGAGAGGACATGCACCTTCTAGCATTGATTGCTACATGAAGCAATATGGAGTTTCAGAGCAAGAGACCGTTGACGTATTCAACAAAAAAGTTGCAGATTTGTGGAAGGATATAAATGAGGAGTTTCTTAGACCAACAGTTATGCCAACGCCGGTTCTTGTGCGTGTTCTCAATTTAACAAGAGTAACTGATCTCCTTTACAAAGGGGAAGATGGTTTCACACGGGTTGGGAAGATGACCAAAGATTGTGTTGCCGCGCTCCTTGTCGATCCAGTGCCACTGTGATTGATTGAGTTGCTTTTCACTAATTCGTCTTTTTATATGTACGTACGTACTCTCTCTTTAATTGATCAATAAGCTGCTTCTTCATGTTGATCGAGGGTGTTGTTGGCCGGTGATGCCAAGTTTGGTTGAAATACATGGTATCTACATATTCATGGTTTCTATCCAAGTCTACAGGTGCAAAATCAAAAATCAAAAACTTCCTCGTTTGGTTCACGGAAAGGAAAGTAATTCCTTTGTATTTCCCATAGGAAGGGAAATGAAATTTCCCAACAACTTTCCATTCCGATGTTTGCTAACGTAAGGAAAGTTATCAGGAAAGTCGTTAAAAATTTGTCAATAATATAATAAAATAATATGTTGTGAGTAATAAATGCAAGAAAAGAAGAGGGGAAAGCGATTCCTTTGAGATTTGGAATGAACCACTTTCCCCCTTATTTTCCCTTCCTTTAGGAAACAATTTCCTTTCCTTTTGCATCCCAAACGCAGGAAAGGAACAAGGTTCCTTTCCTGATGCTTCCTTTCCGCGAACCAAACGTGGCAATTTACATAACTTTACAAAAACTCATTTTAGAGGAGCTGCAAGAGTAGTCCTTGAATGAGGAGTAACTTGATCATACATCCATGATGCACTTTTAACATTGAACTTACCGAAGAAGATGGTCCCCAAATGAACTCGTCAGAACAGGATTTTTCAAAACATTTTTAAAGATTAATGGTTTCTAACAATCCAAATACTATAACTGGTACAAAGAATAATGGATAAAGTTTCTTTAAAAGCTATATTATTATCTGAAGCAATTAAATCTAACCAATCAATGAAAGAATGAGGTCAAGAGTGCATCCATCTAAGGGAAAGCTGTACTCCAGACTTGGTTAGCATGAGAACAAGTCATACAAAAGATGATCAATTGTTTCCAAGTCATTATGACAGATTGGGCAGGATCTATCAATAGCAGCATTTGGATAAACTTGATTTCGTTCGAATTCTCATTCTTATAAGTTGCCAGCTGAAAACTTTAATTTTTGGTGGAATAGAAAGCTTCCATATTTTTGTAAGTAATTTAGACCGAGCAATAGTTCACTGAAAACTTACCATTTCCAGCTGAAAACTTTAATTTTTGGTGGAATGAGCAATAGTTTTTTACGCTAATAAATCCGTAGCTGATTTCACTGAAAACTTACCATTTCCAGCAGGACCCCAAACAAACTCATTTTTAAGATTCTGGAAAGAAATTGGGATGGCTAATATGTTTAGACCACTTCCATAGGAAAAACTTGTGCTAGCTTATCAGAATTCCAGAATTATTTGAAATATAATCATGCACTAGATCATCTTTCTGTTTTATTAACCAACTGAATAAGAGGAAAAGGGTATAGTTAAAATGCCAGAAATTTATGGAAATATTTCGAACAATCATCGAAATGCCTTCTTGTAACATTGATCTGGACTCTAAAATTCCTTTCCAAAAAGATTCCTCAAGTATTTAGCATGAATCAACTGAACCCACAAATGCAAGGAGGGTTTATGTGTTGTCACTTTGGGCTTTAGAAACAAATGTAAAAAAGAACCTCTTTTTATTTATTTATTTATTTAATTTTTTTTTTAAGAAATGAAATAGGTTTGCTGTGGATGAACACCACTCATATGTGCAAAGCCAAAAGAGAAAAAGGTCAAAAATTGAGGAACCACCGAATTAACACCCAAAAATATTTTCAGTACAATTTTCCAGCAACAATGATACGTGAAAGAAACTAGAGTTTCTAAAGATAAGCAATTGGAACATTTAAGGTGCAACGGTATCAGGACACTTTTTCATACAACAAGCCTAGCAAAGGCAACAGGTATTGTAATTTTTTTTTTTTTTGTCAAAGGAGCAATTGGAACATTTAAGGTGCAACAGTATTGAGACACTTTCTCACACAACAAACCCAGCAAAGGCAACTGGTATCGGACTGAGGCACATTTACGTAGCGACAACTGCAGCCCCAGCCCCTGATTGAGAGAAAAAGTGGGGTCACTCAACTACTGTGTTTCTTCCCACTCTCATTTGCACCAACTATAGCCATTCTAGCACATCTCCACTGTTTCTTCTCTGGTTTTCATATGTGAACTCCAGGAAAATTGAGGAAGAATCCGAATCAAACCAATGACGTCATTATGCTAATGTTGACTACGCTTGCTGCAGAAACGCTGATGTTCTTAGCCACAAGGGGTGGCCCAAAATGGCCCTTCCATGTACAGAGAGGTAAGCAGCATTCAACCTTGTAAAACAAAAAGAAAAATGTAGCCATATTACTGCATATGTATGATATCTTCTGGACACATGAATTTTTATAACAATTTTACAACTCTAACCTCTGAAAATAGCAAGCATTTGTCTTCTATGTTACCCGAAAGTACGTTGGTTGTCGTGTGACACCAACATTAACATTTCAGAAAAAGAGACTCAAAAAAAAATGTTTGAAAATATATCAATTGGAAGTCTTTGTATGAAATCCAAAAGTATGTGGATTGTCATGTGTAACCAACATTAACACTTTAACAATATTTCTACCATGGTGGAAAAGATTGATATTTTTAACATGCTTAAATGATGCAAATAATAATTTGTAAGTTTACTCATAACTCCTTAAACTATAGTGTGTTTTACTTTGATACCCACACCCAAAAATCCCCCAAACCCGCTACACAAACCCAAGCTGGAAACTGGAGGCCTCCAGCCGAAGTGCCTAACCCTAAAATTTTTAGAAAGACAGGGTAGCTAGTTAGGTCTTGTTAGGGGATTCAAACCTCAGATCATCTATGGGACAAACCATGGGGTTGGCTGCTTGTTCGTTAGTAGTTTAGTTTTACTAAAATAAAATATATTGTTTGGTGAAAATATGTCACTCATGAAAAAGGGTAGAAGCTGTACTTGTCAACATCAGGTGTAGCCAAGGGATCATCCAGTTCATCCCTCTGTTCTAAAGATGGAACAGTACCAGCCATAGCTGCCATATCTTGAACTCCTTCAACCTGAAAACAAGTAGTCAATAAAATGTCTATAAGCAATCCTCAAATCTTCCACAAAAAATATGTCTATAAGCAATCCTCAAAACTTCCACATCCATACAAAGTCAAATCGCATCAATTCAACAATTCATATATGAAAATCTGAGTCTATAGTGTCCGGATACATTACAGAGATGTATTGTATCCCTGAGAAGAAGTAAATTTTAAAACAAAATTGGAAAGAAAAGCTCAGGAAGATTGCAGGCATGTAGATTATATGTGTATCTCATGATTCTCATCTCATCTTGACTTCAAAATTAAAAATAAGATGCAGCGTCATCCTTCCATGGGGGCATGATTAAATGCAATTTTCATTGGAAAGAAAAAAAAATATATAAAAAAAAATCATTGATTCTCTGAATCTCTTCAATCTTCCACAATCCGACTGAACTCCCTGATCCCCCTATCAATGAACAAAATGAAGTCTAGTATTTGTGGAATAATTTCACTCTACTATATGTATATGTTTATTAATATTTACTTTTTATACCAAGAAATCCCCCAACCTGCTATACAGACCCCAATTCGAAACTGGGACTTCTGCTGAACCATACAATCTTAAGGAGGCAGGAACTCTAGCAAATAGCTAGGTAGGTACAATGAAGTGTTCGAACGCAACCACACATAGAAACAAGTAGGGCATGTCCATTCCACTTACCCCTTTAATAATTACATGTAGTCAGGCACCAATCTATATTGCAGAATCACTATAATTACATGTAGTCAGATACAAATATTATAATGCATGCACAAGGCATTATAATTCTTTACAAACAACTGCCCCCAGTCGTGGTGGTCACCAGTGCAACTTTTCTTGTTCTACATATAGGGATGTAGCTTCTGTCCTTATCGTTTTCCATGCTGGACTACTATAGCTTTCAAGCATCTCCATGCAGAAAAAGCCACATCCAACTAAAGTTTCATAATGCTATCAGTTCCATTTTTGCTTTTTTTCAATCTTTTCCTAAACTGCAATGCCATAGGCCTAAACCCCAACTGAAACTTCGGCAACTGGGAGTCTTCTGCTTTATGGTTTATATTATGTTTCTCTACCTACAGAAATTTCAATCTAAACAAAGATGGGATGAAAGAAAAAGACTTTTAAGGCATTACAATCCATAAGATGTGGTGTTTGCTGCAAGGCATGAGATGCTTGAAAGCTTAAAAAGTTGAAGAGGAAGAGAATTACGAGACAATTATAGACATCGTAGGGATGGAAGGAAGAAATGTATATTTCCTCAAGTAATTTCCTCAATTACTTTTTATTGATTCTCCATCTTAAATTTTATTGGTGATACTACAGGCGTAATAGACTAGCAAAAGATATAAACAAAAACCCATATAGCTGCACACTTCACCCATTATGATTCTCAAAAGACATAACAAAAACATGGAGCACAATTATTTTTATGAGAAACAAAACTTGCAATATTAGGAAGAGAAGGTGCAGAAGAGTAAACAGGACTTTGAAACTACACATACACCTCCAACAATAAGTTAGGGTCGACTACACTAAAAACCCGTACTTTGGTGGATCTTTCAGTTTAATTCCCCAACTCCAAGATATATGTACTTAATGCTCCCCATAATGTCAATCTATACTCTGCATTTTTCATGTGATTCTAGAAAAATAATAAAATATTTTTTGAATTTTTGATTTACAAATTTTTTCATAAAAAAAAAAGTAATTAATTATCTCTATCTCTATCCCCAGCCTCAGAGGAAGGATTTATCTTTGATGTCCCTTTAAGAAAAAAACCAACTAGTCCGTCTATGGATAGTTAAGTGGACTTCTAGGTTTTAAAAGTATTTAAAAAATAAAATCCAATCGAAAGCATCCTAACAGTTTATAACACAGCCACTTTAAACCAACATTAGAAGAAAAAGAAAAATTAAAATCTGATTGAAAGCAACCATATGCATCCATCCAAAACTGAATTTAAAAAGACGTGCCTGTTGAGGATATTGGCCATAACCGGCATATCCACTGTATGCATACAACGATGGATCTTGAGAAGCTCCATAGGCATAGGGATCATAGCCTTGACCATAACCATAATATGCACTCCATTGATTTGGATCTACTTGCTGGCCCCAGCTACCAGGTACATCCTACAACAAGGCATGTTTGTCAGATAATGAATGTATCTTTATTCTTTAAAGATATCATGTATGCATCTATGGGTGTATGAACAACACTTTCCATGAAAATAAAAATGGATATGAAAATTTCTCACAAATAAGTGTGTCAGAAAAAGATAAAGTACTCAGTAAAAGCATATCACTGATGTATGATGTATATCTGTATCTTATGCATGTATGGGTGTATGAACCAGCGAATAAGAGAAACACACATGGAAATCTCTATCACACATAAAATGCATCTGTCGGAAAAAGATATAGCACTTGGTAAAAGGATATCTCTGAGTTCTCTTTTCTTTTAGTTTAACACCCCACCCCCTCCCCAATTAAAAAATAAAAAAATAAAAAAAAATTATCTGTAGCCCCTCTCTGTCCTGTTTTGTTAGAAAAACATAAATCAAACATGTTATTGATTAAATATTTCTCTTCTCCAGAGTAAAGACAATTGACTTAATATAGAAGAAAAATTATATGTAGATGAAATCATAGGACTATCCCTTTTGTCATAAGGGGATGATATCACTTTTTTCTGCATAACAACATTATTCCTAAATCAAAATCATTTGATCTCATTTTTGCAAAGACTTACTTTTGTGTATTACAATCTTTTAATTGACCGATCTTTCCTTCAACAAAACCAAAATGACTGGTATATTACAGGACACCAGTGAAGCAAAATAAGTATTTGATTACACATCTAAATTAAAAAGCCAACCTGTTTAGCTGTTGGGCTCCTACCCCAAGAAATGCGGACCACTTGTTGGCCAATCATCTTTCCTTGCATCCTTTGTATAGCTTCTTCAGCAGATGCCCTATATGAACAGAAGTGACAATAATAAACAACAGAATATGGAAGTAACATTCTTAGGGGAGGGAAGGGAGAAAGAAGCTGACAAATACAAAGTAAGTTTTAGTCATCTTTCATCAAACCTTAGGGCATTACTCAGAGAAAGACAAAACCCAAAAAGGCCATCATGGTCCAAGATCCAAGTGGATCAATCTTGTTGAGAGGTACTGCCCAGAAATTTATTGTTGGTTTCATTCCCAACTATTTTAGTCATCCACTAAGTGTTGATTTTGCCCTTAGTTGGCGGAGCGCTCGTTTTCCTTACTGTTCTCTCCGCTGGGGCCCCTACCCTTGTCTGGCCAATGCAGCCAGCGCCCCTTTTTCAACCAACCTTCCTCCAAGAAAAAATTGTGCTGAGGGCTTGGTGGTCTTAAGAATGGTTCTGGTGGGGGGTTCCTCATTTGCTGCCACTCAACAACAGCAGGTCTCAGCTCTGAAGATAACTCCAAAAGCCAAACCTAGCCCAACCTACTTAAACAACCTATGCATTCCAGGCACAGATCATTGGTATTGATGGTTCTGATCCAATGGAGGCGGAGGCAGTCCACTCACGTACCACTTTTGTCTTCTCACCCGGTGGAATCATGCCACTACTGTTTCCTATCTGGCCGTTTTTCTAGTTTGTCGTTCCCCTATTATAAGTTCTCATTGACCACAGCCTGTAGGAATCAGGCAATGTACCACTTTTAACCTTGTTTGCGTAGGCTCTAATACATTTTATGGCCTCTTTTTGTTTGAGCAAAGGAGTGACTGTGTCAAGGGCTAACCTAATAAACCAACATTCTAATTCAACCACCATGCTGGACAGTTGCTAATTATAATTATATAGACAATCAAGTGAAGGCTTAAGTGCTAAGTGAAGTACAAACCTTGTCCCGAACTGTACAAAACCACAGCCTTTGCCTGCAGGAATCTTGACATAGACAATATCTCCAAATTGCAAAAAAGTTTGCTTCAATTCCTCCTCAGTAATATTAGGATCCAAGTTTCCAACAAAAATCTGTATTAGAAAACCAAATAGATGGTAAGAATAAGATGCAAGACAGAACACCCCAACTCAATACAGATGTCTGACTTACCGTAGTGTTGTTTGCATCATAATCTGCTGTTGGTGCTACTGGAACTGCTGGTGTAGTGTATGCCGGAACAGGATATACAGCTGCCAGAAAAATCCACAGGTAAATGCAGCTTCATGTCAGGGAACAAGACTTTGCCGAGATAACAGAAATAACTTATTTCTATATCAAATTAGTAAATGTATATAACCTTTTGCTGCAGCATACTGCTGCTGAAAGCCAGTGGTTTTCTTTGGTGTTGCTGCACTGATCCGCATCGGCCTAGTGGAGCAATAAACACCATTCATTTCGGTCATAGCACGGTTCCTTTCCGCCTCATCAGCAAACTTGACAAAGCCATAACCTTTCGAGCGTCCAGTGTTTGGATCAGTGACAACCTTGGCACCTCTAACGGACGGATACGTATTCCGAAAAGTCTCTTGCAGCACATAATCGGTGACATCAGGGGCCAAATCCCCTACGAAAATGGAGTGCTCAGGGCCAGCATCAGGACGCCGTTCGCCGATACCGAAAGAAGCCCAATTCAACCTAAAAGTCTGCTCAGTTCCAGGCATTTGAGTGCCATTGTAAGCATGCAGAATCCTTTCGGCTGCGGCGTGTGAGACAAACTCCACAAAGCCATAACCCTCGGGCTGCCCAGTGATTTTGTTACGTATGATCTTTATAGAAATCACCTGCGCAAAGAAATCCATCCTCTCTAAGCCTCTAATAATTCAAATAACCTAACCACGCAATTCCTTGAATTCAAAATTGAAGAAGTAGCTAGTGTCAATAAACAACAAGTGCCTTAAATGTATTGATATAAATATGGGGAGAGAAAGAGAGAGAGAGAGAGGAGAGACCTCGCCGGTGTGAGCAAAGCAAGTAGTGAGGTAGTTCTCGTCGACCCAGTACTGTAGGTCACCAATCCAGAGGGTTCTGACCTCTTCGACTGAAGTAGGCTGATGATGAGGGTAACCCTGAGGACCTGCCATTGCCGGCTGAGCCTGCGCGTTCATCATACTCGCCCCTTCAGTTATAATACCACCAAACCCTTCAACTCGCCGCCGTTTTGAATATGTATATGCCTTCCATTTAGGCCTGACAACCTTCTCAGAAAAGAAAAAAAGTAGGCCTGACAAACGGGCCGGGTGAGTTATGGGCGGTTTTAACCGGTTGTGCAGTGACGGATTCAACCTGCTATAACCCGTTAAGATATTCGAACTTGAACAAGCTTCAAAATTAGTTTAAAAATAAATAAATAAATAAACCAAACGTGCACATAAATCAAGTGAAAATACAAATCTAATTGAGCAAATTAGTGAAGATTTTATAGGTATATTCACCAAAAGACATGTACTAAGGGCAACTCCAACCTTGGGGTGCCAAACCTATTTTTGGGCCATTTTGAGACTTTGGATCTCCAACATTGTGTTTTTGGGGGGTCTGGTCCTATAAATATAGGACTTGGACTCATTTCTAGTCTCATATTTGAGACTTTTCCAGGACCAGATCTGATTACTGTGCATGGGGGCCAGCCCACTTGCTGTGTCAGCCCAGCTGCCGAACCAACGCGCCAGAGGCAGAAATTGAAGGAAACGTGCGCCAAAGTAGCTGGGAAGAGAGAGCACGCGCGGAACCAAAGCTGGAGAGAGAAGATCGTTTGCTTTTTTGTCTGCAGACGTGGGCCCCGCGGCAAATGCTGTCCCCTGGTGACCGTTGGAACCCCCAACGGTCATGAAATGTATGGTCCAGATTGATACCTGATTAATATGGACGGTCCGATGTTGCCCTTTTTTTTTTTTTTTTTTACTGAACGGATCTATTTTCGATCTGATGGCTCAGATTTGAGGGAAAAAAACTCATCTACGGCTCTTATTAATTGAAGGGTTATTATATCCTTTTTGTTCCAAAAAAAATAAAAGAATTACCAGAAAATTAAGGGAAAAAAATCTACCCGTTGGAACAGTGAAGTGTAGGAAATTCTATAAATACCTACCCATTCTTTTCTATTTCCTCACACCAAATATCCTCCATCTCCTTCACAATTTTCCATTCATTAAACCCATCTTCTTGTTCTTAAATATATCTTCCTTTTTTCTTTTTTTTTGTCTTGGAAAAAATGGCTCCAAGAGGGGATTCTTGGAGGCACAATGAAGAAGTTATTCTTTGCCAAGCTTGGATCACCGTTGGGGGTGATGGTTGCGTCGGAAAAGATCAAAAGTCGGATTTATTGTGGAGTCGTGTGGCGGACGAGTACAATGCTCACAAACCGGCCGGTTGCATGGAGAGAACACATTCTAGTTGCCACTCTCGTTGGAAGAGAATAAGTTCGGCATGTATGAAGTGGCACCAAGCTCTTAACAAGGTCGAACACTTTCAACGAAGAAGCGGCGAAAATATGGAGGACGAGGTAATTATATTGAAATATGTTCAATAATGATAATTTTTTTATTTCTCATGTATTTGTTAAAAGTAAAATGTTGTTATATAGTTTATTGATCGATTTATACGAAGGGTTTTTTTCTAAATATTTTATTTACTTAATATTAAATGTAGCTCATGAATGTTAAATCAACGTACTACGACTCGGAAGGTTGCGATTTTGTGTTTGAGCATTGTTGGCAATACTTGAAAAATACGGAAAAGTTTGGGAAAACGCCATCAATGGAAAACACCCACTTTAGTCCTAATCATGTCAACTTGGATAGCGATGAACCACCCACTACTGAGGATGACAGGACCCGCCCCGAATTTCGCCCTGAAATCCGAGGTGGCCCTGCGGGGCCCACCTTAGAGATAACTCTACCGGGAACTGGTCGAGTCACCACTAAAGTGGACTACCCAAAACAGTAACCCACGATAGGTCAGAGCCAAACAAAGAAGTGCGGAAGCAATTCATCAACTATGCCTCGAACCATGTACGCCCGACCTCAACTAATAGCGCCTGCAAACTGGGCATTTGAAACCGAAGGGCCCAGGGAAAAGTACACGAAAAACGTTAGAGTGAGTGGACAAAAATAAACAATTTAAATGAAAAAGGATTTCATACTTTCCCACACTTATTCCTTTTAAAAACACGATGCATGCAACATTTAAGAAAAACACATTTAGCTTTAAATCCAAGGATTTCAGAACGATAAACCGACTAGCCTCGCTAGTCAAAACATTCGAAAATCATGTATCGTAAACCGAAATCTCGTTTCTCAAGAAAATAAGACCAGCCCCGCTGGTTACGATAACATCGAAATCCACAATTCTCGTGAAAACATACCAGCCCCGCTGGTTACGAAAATAACGGACTAGCCCCGCTAGTCAAGTCACGAAAAAGTATGTGGAAGAAGTTATCACCATACAAGAAGGGAGCCTCCCAGGCTCGGGTCGGAGTGTCCCACACTCTGGAGCATCCCATGCTCTGCTCTTACTCACCCACAAACACATAGTAAGCAGGGAGGAGTACTAATAGGCTAGCTAGCAATAAATATAACGACCCAGGTATGGTGGGTTAAAATCCATCTGAAAACTCGAAAATCAATAAGGCTTCCCCATCATCTCACGAGAAAATACATATGCCAATGACGTGACCCCGCACGCCAAAAATATTCTCGAAATCATAAACCAAATCTGAAATCATCAACAAGACATTCCAAATGCCAAATTCCATCGAAATCCCATTTCGAAAAATATTCAAAATTCTCAATATCGACGAAAAGAAATGTATTATAAATTTCCGGAAATCACCTCGGAAAATAATTCGTCGAAAATCACTTAAATCACAAGTTCAAATCCGAGCGAATAAAACTCACGTTCCAAAAATCATGATGGAAAATCCAAGTAATATTCCAAAACCGAAATCGTATCCGAAACTAAAATAATATGGTAATTAATAAAACATTAATTCGAAAAATAAATGCATGCATCAATATTCAAAAACAAACGTCCACTCACAGTACTATTGGCGACCACACAAACGAGTTCCTTCATCTAGCCATAGCTCGCAACAACGTCCTGTACACAAGTACATTTCCATAAACGACAATTCGAATAAATAATTACGAACCTAAACGAAACCCGAAAATCCCTATCTTCACTACTTCTCAAATTCAACCCAAATCTCTTCCACAACACCAATTCCTCAATCAACATATTCCACAACGAAAACGAGGAAAATCCGACGGCCGGATTTCCAACAATTCCATCACAAAACACCGAACTTCGAAAAAATCACAAACAATTCCAAACTCCTCCAAAATTCACCAAACTTCATATACAAGCTCTACAACATATATACAATTTAATGGACTAAAAACTGGAATTAAATCACTGCTCAACACACCTCCACGCGCCACCAACAGTGGCGGCGCGTGGGCCCCACGCGCCGGCGGCCACCACCTCCGATGGCCACCAAACTTGGACAGTAGCATCTACTCAACACACTCAACCATTCATTCAACTACAACAAGTGCCAATTTTACCTGAAAGAGCTCCATTTCGGCCGGTGAACACAAGCCCAGAAATTCCTCAAGAACCCTAAAATTTCAATTCATCAATTCGACATCTACACAACAAATCGTGACACAAGGCCATAGGGGAAATGATCAGTGATGAAAACCGAACCTTCGATGCCAATTTCGTGGCCGGAAACGGCCGGAATCGCCGGAAATCGACGAAACTCTCCAACTGCTACAGTGGACTTACGGCTCAATTCCGAGCTCCACCGGTCGAGCCACCGCAAAACACCACCCCAGGCGTGACAAGGGAGAGGAGGCGAGCCTGCCGGTGCCCGGATTCCGTCGTGGGTCGGCCGGAGAAGGAAGAAACCGGAGGAAGAAGAAATCGGGCCGAAGAGGAGAAAGGGTCGGGGGAGAAGAGAGAGAGAGAGCCGGTAAGTTTCCAAAAATGGAAACTTACCACAGTAAATTAGCTATTTATAGAAACTTACCATGAACAGTAACCGTAAACAGTAACTTTACTATTTCGTTTATAACTTTCGCATACGAGCTCCGATTTTTACGAACCACATATGCACGCGCTCGGTTTAACGTCCTCTACAACTTTCGTGAAGAAACTTTTCTCAAATTTTGACCCGAACAAAAAGTCGACTTTTAGGGCCACTAAAAGTACTAAACCGAAAGTAAAAGTGAAAGTAAAGGTCGTTTACCGTCCAAATGACTAGTAAACGGGTGAAATTGGGTTCGGGACGTGACAGAGGATGAGCTTCCTTCATCAAGAAAGGCACGTCCTCAAGGACAGAAAGCTCAGAAGCTAGCTAAGAAAAAAAGCAATAAGCAGGATGCGAATGGCCTACGAGTTCAAATGCAGAAATGTTATGAACAAACCGAACGCGAGTACCAACAAAGGCAAAGACAGTTTGAGGAAGGTCAACTAATTGAGCAACGCGCTGAGGATGCTCGCACGATGCAGGTGGATCCATCAATTTTCACCCCAAGAAAGAGGAGTTATTGGGAGAGGAAGCAACAACAAATAATTGATAAGGAGACATCTTCTTTAAGCATCCCGGAACAATCTCAATATCCTACACCCCCTGAAGGAGACAACACTGGATTGACCACTTATGATCCACTTGGCGAGACATCTTGGTTGTAATTAATATTGTTAGTTGCTTTGAATGGTTTGTGTTTTAATTTATGATAATAAAAATTATTATGTTGAGTATATCATCTTCGTAAAAAAGCATTGAACTTTTATTTTCTTGATAAAGCAAACCACGCAAATAAAAAGCACACAACGGAAAGTAAAAGCAAACCACACAAATAAAAACCACACAACACAAAGTAAAAGCATACCACACAACAATACAACCAAAGTAGGCCATGACCACTTATCATGACAACATGGCCACTTATTGAAAGCACAAAACAAAACAAAAATGCTCACTGGTGGTTCTGATCAGCTTGTAACTTCATGGTCCATAGGTGATCGACTAGATCTTCTTGGAGGTTTTTATTCATCACTGGACATCTAACCTCCCTATAACGATGCAAGAATTGATTTAGTTGTTGCGGATTGCGATCAACATCGGTGTCCATTACTGGTCTCTTATATATCTCTGCTTTCCTTGGTCTGGTTGGGATATCATCCGGATCAAATGGCTGCGCTGCATCTTCATCATGCTCATCTTCAACAATCATATTGTGCAAGATAATGCACGTCATCATGATGTATTGAAGGTTCTCCTTACTCCATCCACGAGCTGGTCCTCTTATGATTGCCCAACGAGCTTGGAGAATACCAAATGCTCTCTCCACATCTTTTCTGTATGCTTCCTGCATCCTTGTGAAATGTTGTGTCTGCGGCGACCTCGGGTTTCGGATTGCTTGTACAAAGGACCCCCACTTAGGGTATATGCCATCAACTAGGTAATAACATTGACGATAATGTCTATTATGTACCTGATAGTTCACTTCAAGGGTTTCACCGGTGCATACGTCATTGAACAACGGTGAACATCCAAGGACGTTAATATCATTCAGGGAACCTGGAAGTCCGAAGAAGGCATGCCAAATCCAAGTATCGTAGGAGGCCACCATCTCTAAGATGATTGTGGGCTTCCCCTTGTAGCCAGTATACTGCCCTGCCCATCCGGTGGGACAATTTTTCCATTGCCAATGCATACAATCAAGGCTACCGATCATCCCCGGGAATCCCCGTTCTGCAGCCTTGTCAAGCAGCCGTCGCAAATCTGCCGGTGTTGGTCGGCGGAGGTAAGTCTCATGGTACACATTCCAGATTGCTTTTGTGAAGTGCTCAAAAATCTCAATGGCAGTGGACTTCGCAATATCTAGGTAATCATCGCAGAAATCAGCTGTGATGCCATACGCGAGCATTCTCATGGCGCATGTCAGCTTTTGTTCAGTGGATAAGCTGAGTCTCCCACAAGCATCTCTTGTTTGAACAAAATATGGGTCGTAGTTGGCCACGTCGCGCATCATCTTGTCAAAGACCCAAGGTTGCATTCTATATCGCCTGCGAAAAATGTTTGGTTCATACCTGCACGGATCCGTGAAGTATTGAGCTTTGAGTCGAAGATCCATCAGCTCTCGATCCCTGGCCTTATAGGTACGACCTTCTGAAGAACCACCCCATTGTGAATCCTCATCTTCCAGAGTTTGGATTTGCAAGGCAGCGGCAGACATCATCAAGTTTCGTCGACGGCTTCTCGTGACGGCCTCTTCTTGATCTTTCTGCAACCATTTCGTCAAACGATTCATTGCAGAAATGGTTTGACAAAATCAAAACGGAAAAGAAAGAAAGATTTGTGTGATTTGGATATGAGAAGTGTTTGTGAATTTGTGAGAGATGAGGATGATAATGACCCCATATTTATGGACGGATTGAGTTCATTTCATTAGATAAGATATGACACGTGGCGGACAAAGACTCGATCGTAATTTGGACAGCCAATTAGAGATTGACACGTGGCGCTGATATCACATCGAAATTCGGTTGTTTGGCATATATGCCGACACAAAACATCAAAATATCTTCTAAATAGTTAGATTTTTTGTCGTATGTGCCGACACTTTTGTCGTATATGCCGACACAAAAAAAAATTTAAAAACTTTTTTTAAATTCATTAAATAAATTATCATAATTTTTAAATATTATGATAAAATGTTAAATTATTTTTTTTACCTTATTTAATTAAATTAACATATTTTTAATATAATATTCATCAAAACTATACTCATATTATATTTTAGTCAAGAATAGTGAAAATAGCACCCCCCATGGTTGGAGATGAGAATTGAGTCTTCAATGAATAGTGCAACAAGGGGGTGCTAAAATGAGAATAGCACCCCCAAATGAATCCCATGGTTGGAGTTGCCCTAAGAGTCTTAAGAATAATACTCTTCACCTTCTTTCAATTCT